>NC_064828.1:38464753-38765753 GCF_024166365.1 Elephas maximus indicus | reverse complement strand
ACTGAAGACCAATTTCGTCTGCACTTCCAGTTATTGCTATTACCTGTAGGACTTTCAATCCTACTTCACCTCACCCACCCCACTCCTGAAACAGTTAAATGTATCTATTTCTGTGGAAGTCATTTTCTCATTGAATGATCAGAAACAAAGATAAATTCTAACCTGTAACGGCTCATTTCGACTCATTGCTTACAATAGATCTAAGCTCTTTTTTCTGCTTATTCGACTCCTTCCAGCTTCCCATCACATCTGTAACAAACTTTTAAAATGATATTGCCACACCACCATGCACAAGCCTACCTGCACAGTAGAAATAGATTATTCCATCTCATTCAGATGGTTAACAGAGGTTAGCAAGTCCTGTATTATATATTTATATCGCTTTCTAAGAAAGTGCATATTAATGTTTACTTTAAGAATGTGTAAATGGTGCTATCGAGAATCTGATAAATTTTATCCCAGTTTTTTGTGTACCACTTCTAATGTATGAGATTTATTTTTCTATTGGAAAAAATAAACAGTATGAAAGCATTAAAATTGGTAGATTTTAGTAATTTAACAATGAATGGAATCCCTATGTTGCAGGCCCTATCTTGGAAATTTTAATGGTGGTAATAGATTTCCACAAAGGTACTGATAATCACATTCCTTTTAATCCATTCTTATTTCGCATTCTTGATTCATGTGCTGATCCCTCAGAGTCCTTAATTTTATTTACTGTTAAGTCTTCTCCATGAAGGGAATTCTTGCTTTTCAAGGCAGCAGTTGAAAGGAAATGAAAATAAATTTAATGGTCTTTACATCACAGACACGACTTGAGACCAGTTACTCTGTTAGTAGGAAAAATTCATCGCTCATTAACTACAGGGCAAGCATGGCTATACATAATAATTTCGAGTGCAATGCAGTCTTGCAGATTTAATGTACACACTTTATTTAAATGATGCAAACAGCCATATGAAATTGCACATGATTAGAAAACAGGATGAACTCATTTTGCCTCCTGCTTGGTTTCTCATAAACATAAATACATAATATTGTTATGCACTGTTGTTCATAGATGTCTTTTTACGTAAAGGGTAAGTATCATATTACTTTAACAGATTATTTTTGGAATTCTGCATGTTCTTTTTTGTTTCATCAGATATGTGCCCCAATTAAATAACATTTTTTCAAAAACATGAAATTACTAGAAAACTTGTCATGTTAATTTTGAGAAAAATTGAAGTGTAGTACATCTTACTAGATAGGATGTCATTCCGCTGGTCTATATTAAAAAAAAAAAAAATGTTCTTGAATATTGAAGCATTACCTTGTATAATTAATAAAGTACATCAATTCAGATTTGTAAATAAAATATTGTTTAAATCTTAAAGTATTCAATATTTTGATTAGATTATTTTTTTAAGGAAAAATATTTAACGTGTATGTGCTGAATTTTTTTTAAATAGTTTTTTATAATTGCAATGGAAGGGCAATTGTCTCATTACAAGTGGTACAGAAGCCAATACTTGGGTTACCATAGATATATAAACAAGAAAAAAATGTGGAACAAATTCTAAGTTCATTTTGGGGGAAAAAAAAACAGTTCTGTAGAAATGCATATTTGTATTTGTTTCTCTAATAAATCTGCAAATAGCTTTAAACACAAATTAGTTTTAATTATTTAAATTATGAGTTCTATTAAATAATTTAACACCTGTTTTGCCTTACATTTTGTGAAAACATTGTCTCATGAAAATTAGCAGTTTATTTTGGAAATACAAGGTAGGTCTGCATTTATTGGAAAAGTTCAGGTACTTAGAATTTAAGTATGTTTACCTCTATGAAATAATCAAAGAATTTGTAAGGAAAACAGCATTCCCCCCAAAAAAACGTGATATCGGCTTAGCCATTGCCCAAAACAAGAAAGGACCGATTTGTATTCATTTAAGTCCGTATCAAATAAAAGAGCAGCATGTAAGTCAAAAGGTTACTTGAAACAGGTAATTGGCTTCTTTATATATATAGCCATGAAGGAATATAGACTCTTCTGAACCATGGTGCCTCAGTCTTTAATGTGATTTATTTATTATGGTTAAGTATCTAAAAATATATTCCCCTCAAATTGTGACTTTGTTTATAATGCATGTTGGAATTATTTTAGGATGAGATATGATCATCTGTTTCTGTTGTTGAATACTGTAGAGCCCCTGTTTTATGAAAATATGCTTTGTAGAGAATAGATATCCTAGAATAAAGTTGGATGTGTGTTATCTTTTTTTTTTTTTTAAGTTGTCATTCTGCCTGAGCAGAGAAAATATGCTAAGCTTTTGTTTAAGGACTCAGTTGAGTATTCCAATCCTGTTGAACTACAAAGAGCATTCAGATTATAATGAGCCTTTACCAAATTTATTGTTGTCAATTAGTAAAATGTTTTGGGGATCTGGCTTATGAAAACTTTAACCATTTCTACAAATGGAGTTCATTAGCTTATCCAGCCTTACAGCTTTTGACCAATGACAAAAATACTGTTTCTTGCCAGTATTTAAGATGATGACAAATGACATCATTTGTTTTCGTTAAAGAAATTTTTGTAACCTAAATTTCAGAATAATGACTTCTCAATATATCTGCCCATTTAATGTGATTTTTTCCATAAATATTAAGCTGCATCAGGTCTTTCATAGATTAAGTGATGTGTTAAAAATATTTCAGTATACTTTTCAAAACATCTTGGATTTGATTTTTTTAAGGGATTTCCATATTTTATGTTGTCTAGTCTTATAGATAAATACTCAAAGAGGTTCTGAATAGAGGAAGCCCATAGGCCTGTAATGAGAGAAATCCATGCTGAAATTATATTCTAAAATTATTACTTTTAGGTTTTAACACATAGGTATGACTTGAATTGTAACTTTTTAAAAAAAAATTGGAAGGATACAAATGAACTTACATCTCATTTTTGAAAAATAAAAATAAAATGAACCATTTTGAATCTAGTAAATCAGAGCCTAACTTGCATGCTTTCCGAAATTATCTTAGGATAAATAGTGCCGTCTCAAATTAATTCTATACAAAGTATATTTTGCGGGGGTCCACGTCCTTGTAGAAAGTGTTTGCTAATTAATTCACTACTTATGAGACACAATTCTTAAAGATCTTTACCATTTGTATCTTGATTATGGGTTTGGGGGGTGTTTCCATAACAGGCAGATAGAATGAGGGTAGAGGTAATTATCAGGAGTATTTGCATTAAGACAGCTACTGGTTTAAAAAAAAAAAAAAAAAATTGGAAGGCCAAATTCCCAATTAGCCAGCTTCATTTAAGATTTTCTCATCATTTTGTCTGTAAAGAGAAAACCTCTAAGGTTGAACTCCCTGTGAATTTTGACTTCATGTCTTCCAGAAAATGTAACTTCTACATGTACTACAAAGAGTTCACCTAAATTAGAAAATACTACAAAACCTGTTTGCATTACATCTTCAGAGTCCTGAAACTGCGATAACTTTATACCTTCTAGCAGGTAGCTAAATATAATCATTGCCCGTTATCTTAAGAACATGCTTATAAATTCAGAGCTTCAATTGTGAATGCAGTTATTTGTAACATAAAAACTCTTACTTTCAGTGTAATCTTAAGATTAAAAATAATGTTCTGTCATAATTTGTCCCATTTAGAAGTTATTCCATTTAATACAGTGTAACTGAATAGCTTCAAAAAGTTATACCCATCATTTTTTTAGTTGGCATCTCAGTTATTTTATGCATTAGCTTTTACCTGATTTAGAGTAATTTTTCTTTATTAAAGATATTTTGAAGTTTTAAAATGATGGTTTTTTTTTTTTTTTTTAACTTTCTGGAAAGAATTCTATGTCATGATGGATCCAGTAATCATCAGTATGCCAAAAAATACTTCATGTACAAACTGTAAATCTGTTAGGTATTTTCATGTGGATTTCTTCATCATGAACAAAGTTAGATATTCTAAATAATTAGCTTGGACAAAGAGGGAAGAAAAGTGGTGCAAGAAGGCAAGGCACTGGAGAACCAGAGTCCTTCGGAGAGTGACAGGATAACCAAGTCAAAGAGACCTGAGCCAACCAGGATGCCTCATTCTGAGACCTTGGCATTAGTCACACAGAGTTGATGACTATAGAAGGTTATCTCTGTTACATGCTTTTATTTTGTGGGCTTGTCGTATCTTGAATATTATTTTCAAATCAAAGCTATCATTGGCGGGTCTCCTGTAGGGCTAGTGATAACCAAAGATAGACACTAATGAAATGATCAGAGAAGTGGCATGTACAATGTAGTGACACTACAAAAACTTGTTACTACATTATGTCAGTAATACTGCCCTGAGGAGCCTGGTGGCATGGTGATAAAGCATTCACTTGCTAAAGGTTGGAGGTTCAAACCCACCAGCTGCTGTACGGGAGAAAGATGTGGCAGTCACCAACCACTTACAGGTTGACACACATTTTTTGGCTATTTTTCATTCCTAGCTGTATCATTTTGTCATGACAGGATGAAATCAGAGAGGGGCTCACCTATTTTTAAATTTTAAGAAGAGTATTATATCCAAGGGCACAAAATTTATATGAAAATAAAAATGCAGATGCAAAATTCCTATTTTTCTGAATAGTAGATCTTAACATTCAATTATGATAAGTTATTCTCTGTGTATACTGATTCTAATTTTGAACTGAGTGCAAGTTATTTTTACTAACAATGAAAATGTCGTCACTTGTCTATGTTAAAACAGTAAGAGTGGTATAAGCTTTTCATAACTTTTTATATCACTGCAAATGTTTGGGAAATCAGCTATAATGTTATAATGTTCATTATAATATTTTATTTCTCATTAGCATAAGCTATTAGCCATTAAAGCTTAAGTATATTTAAAAAGTTGAAATTCTCAAATTTTTGAAGAGCTTTTTTTTAATACACGGTAGATACAAAACTCTCAAATATTAGGAAAAATATTTTCACAAATGATTTCCCAATATGTGATAATAGCTGATACTTCTGCCATGTAAAGAACTCGGCCTGATTATTTAATTCTCGTCATATTATAAAGTGTAGATATTGTTTTTATCCCTATTTTACAGAATATGAAATCATACAAAACTACTGAATCTCAAGCCACTAAGATAAAATTAATAAATTGATGGTTTATCCTCCTTTACCACGGGCATAAAGATTTCAAGTTTTAAATTAAAAAATTGCTTGAAATAATGTGTATCTCTTCATCTGTCCATTGCATGATTGGTTGTGTGGCCCTAGGCAAAGTTTTATTTCGTTTCATTTTGAGAGCTCACAAAATCCAAAGTACTACATGGTTTCAAAGCTATTTCTAAATGCTAATGTTGCTCTTAGAAGTTAGTAAAGCAGGTTTTTCTGCTGTTTTTTTTTTTTTTTTCTCTAAAAATGTTGCATTCCCTCCATCAAAGAATGTGTACGGTGTAGAAGAATCAAATGATGAAAAGATTGATTACATGGCTAGTTTTATCTTCTAAACCTGTGAAAGAAAAGTGAGCTAATAATGGATATTTGAGAATATTTAAATTTTATTTAAAAATACACAGTTTAAACCCAAAACAAATTTTAAGTAAACCACAGTAATTTTAAATGGACTTAATAGACTGTATTTGGAAAAACAAATGATCTTACACAGAAATTACATGGTATGAGCATTTCTTTCAAGATAGATTAGGGTGCTACTAAATACACAGTTTTTGACAATTCTCTTAGGGATCTAAATTTTTAAGTACACTTTTATAAGAGGCATTTAGTCATAAATTATTTTTGATTTACTTAATGCTTAAGTGTACTAAATTATACATATCACTGCATAAGAATTATCAAAATCTAATGTTCTTATAAATCAAAATGTTACAAAAAGTTCAAAAATGAGAGACCAGTTTTATAAATATGTTGTGAAGGGCTTTTTTTTTTTTTTTTTTAATTCTGCAATAATAATTTCTCGTCTATCATTTGTTGTCCTTTTTTTGAGAAGTGGGAAAATAAAAAAAGATGTGGGTTGTCTCTGTATCTGACATAAACAGATCATTATATAGTTTATTAGTTGTTTTTGTTTGTCTAGTCTCCTTAATTGACGGCAGTGGGTTAGTCTCCTTAATAGTCAAATGCATTCTATGTATACTTCATCTTATTTGGTTATCAAAATAGTTATGAGAATCTAACTTTGCCCTATCCAGTTTCATCATCACATTTAATATATCCAGAGGTTCTTACTTCCTTGTAGAATAGTTATGATGCTTAAAGTAAGTCCTAGAAATGGTTCATTCGTTTTAAAAGGATTATTTTGATCGCACAGTCCTGTTACTGTTTCTTTCTTAATGTCCAAAATCAATTTATTGATCAAATTATGCTATTTTCTAATTAGGAAGTAGCCTTCTACACAAACACAGTTAATAATATATCCATCTCTTTTTATAGGTCTTCAAGGAAAGCAAATGTATAAATAGTCATTGAAAATCCCAGCCAACAAATAGTCTTTCTAAAATGTTCTGTTTTGCCTTAAACTTGAGTGATAGCAAAAAGTTTAGAATTAGTGTGGCCATTTCATACTATGACAATTATTCTTTTATCTAAAATAGTAACTATCAATCATTAGAATATCCCATTAGGGAAAGATACATTTTTTATCTCAAATGTTTTAAAATTATTGCCTGTGCCCTTGTTCTCCAAATGAAGCAAGATATAAATCATCTGATTTATTACATTTTCTGCTTTTTATTCTACCCTAAGGCAGGGTCCAGGTTGTCCTGGGCAAGAAGTATATTATGTCAGACTAAAATGGATTGAAATTCTCTAGAATTAAAAAAAGTGATATTCCAAATGGAACACAGTAAGCCTTTAAGAATTGTAGACATGATTTCTACAGTTTCTAAATAAAAGCAGTAAATGTCACTGTGCTCATTTTCATAATTAGAAAAATGTATGGCTCCTTTTAAGAAAGCAAATTTATTATTATAAATTTTAACTAAAAAGCACCACCTAGAGAATGCAAAATCCAAAGACCCAGCATGATATAGAGGAAAGAGTGGACCTTGGAGTAGACAAACACATATTTGAATCTTAGCTTCACTCCTGCTGATAAATGGACGTTTTGTAGACTCGAAAATCGTCTATGGGATGTGGAGATCAGAATTGCCTCCATATATATGAATTGAATGAGATATTTTTTTTTTTTTAATACCCAGATTCATGCATGGAAAGCAAGATATTTTTAATATACATAAATTTTCTCTAAAAATTAAGGGAAACATTTATAAACTGCATCGAGCAACAGAGCCTAGTAAAGTTTACTTGTGAAATACATTTTGCAAAATATGTGAGCATAAAGCAACCTAAGATAAAGCTCTAAATTTGAACAATTTAGACTCTGAAATACAAACACAAAAGAGACATTAAGTATATATCCTGTTATACCCATTTATTTATTACAGTTTTCAATGGGGAGTCCGTGGGTGGTGAAACTTGTTAAGTGCTGGACTACCAACTGAAAGGTCGCCAGTTCAAGCCCTCCCAGAGGTGTCCTCAGAAGTCAGGCCTGATGATCTGCTTCCAGAAGGTGATAGCCTTGAAAATCTTATGGAGTGCAGTTCTACATACTTGGGGTCTACACTCTACACACTTGGGGTCACCATGAATTGGGATTGACTTGAGGGCAACTAGCAACAACGACATGGGTGATCGTGTAAAAACACTACATCAGATTGCTATTAAATGATCAGTAGAATTTCTCATATCAACCAAAAGCCAGACAGCAGCTAGTCCCTAAATTAAGTGAAGAGTAGGAAAATTGATTATATACAGATGTGGTGACTTTAATCCTGGTTTATTAACTTGATGAAGTGGAAATACTAATTATAGGTATAAGAATGTTATGAACACTCAAAACACTTTTAAAATACATTTTCCTGTGTTTGTAAACTTCAACGAATAAATAGGAAGAAATAAAACTTGCAAAATTTTAAAGGTTTATAGTAGGAAAACTTGCAATTAATAAAAAGACTCCTGAAATTAAATGAACATCTGGCAATTAGTTCATTTTATTTGAGACAATATATTCAGTGAACTGACAAGTTTATCAGATTATCCATTAACTAGTTTTATTTAATTTTAAGTCTTCCATGTTGTTGTTTGTTGTTGTTCGGTGCCATCAAGTCAGTTCAGACTCATCGCGACCCTATAGGACAGTGTAAAACTGCCCCATAAGATTTCCAAGGAGTGCCTGGTGGATTTGAACTGCTGGCATTTTGGTTAGCAGCCAAGCTCTTAACCACTTTGCCACCAGGGCTCCATAAATCTTCCATAAACTGAAACAAAACCCATTGCCATCAAGTCGATTCCAACTCATAGCAACCCTATAGGACAAGTAGAACTGCCCCCATAGGATTTCCAAGGAGCTTTTGGTTAGCAGCTCTTAACCACTAGATTAGCTCTTAACCATGAGGCCACCAGGGTTTCCAAATCTTCCACAGTCCCCCTTTAAAAAAAAATTTGTCATGTAATTAAAAGAGTAATGAAGAACTGGGAATAATTGTACTGTACCAAATATTAACTCTAATAATATTTCAACAAAAATTTGTGTTTAGTGTTTTACATTTCAAATACATAACTTTCCCTGTAAACTCATTTTTTATAAAGTTAGTATCAACTTTTATTTTCTTCTTCACAACAACCTTGTGAAAATGGCAGAGCCTGTATCAAGTCTAATGTTCTTTCTTTAAGACTTGATAATGATTTATGCAATTTCCATACTAGGAAGAAGGGTAAGGTAGACATAATTGTTTACTCATCGTGAGAATTTTAATACCACATTGTATTGTTGACATTGAAAACTGCTCTTGGGCAGTTGTTGTTGTGTGCCATCTAGTCATTTTCAATTCATAGCAACCCCATGTGACACAGTAGTACTGCCCCATAGGGTTTTCTTTATGGGAGCAGATTGCCAGGTCTTTCTCCCGTGGAGTTGCTGGGTGGGTTTGAACTGCCAACATTTCTGTTAGCAGCCATGCACTTAATTGTTGTGCTGCCAGGACTCCTTTAAAGATCCCATTTTGGAATTAAAAAGTGGTGGTCAGGGTTTCTCCTCCAGAATTGAAATAGAAAATGAAAGGTAATTTGAACAATTCTACAGAAAGCATTGGCACGTCAATGAATATTAAGATTGCCTATGAGTCCTTATAATATCTGCTTTTTTAGTGATGACTGTTGTTTGTGGCATATTTAAAACCCTAATAAGGATATATTTTTAAAACCTTGGGTTAACCACTGATTTGAACGATCAATAGTTTTGCTGAAATTTGCAGTTGAGCTTAAGTCCCATATTTGGCTAAGAAGCCACTCATCCTTGTATACGATTTGTTATATAGGCAAAAATTTAAAGCATGGTTCAGTACTTTTTCTGCTCAGAGTATGCTTAGTTTTCTTATGAACATATTACTAGTTTTATAGAAATCTGATTACAAAATCTTACATGGTCTGAAGATGTTCTTAATAACCATACAAAATGGAAAGTCAAAGACACAGAATTGCTTTTTCACTCTGGACAAGAGTTATTTACAGGAAAGGATGTATTTAAGCACTACATATTGGTAAACCAAAATGAAAGTCAGTTTAACATATTACGCAAGAGCCCAGATCTCTGAGATAAAAGGGTATTTGCTGCCGTGAAACATAATAAACAATGTTATTTCAAAAGTAAGTTATATAATGATATATGGCATTCTAAACCGTGTATGGTAAATACAGTGAAAGTGAATTACAGGTAGTGATCCTAAATAAAAGAAGACTTATTTTATTAGAATTGACCACCAGTCTATAGACTTTACCAAGTGTCATAGAACTATCATAACAAATATTTTTAAATCTGAAAAGTACGTATATACATATCAGTGAACTCTACGAAATTTTAACTGTGATTTAAAAGGGGAGAGGACTGCAGGAGTTACTTTATCTTTGTGATTCAGAACCATTTTCTATCTCAGTCTTTGGGTGTTTAAAATGGAAATACTCAATATAAAGTTTAGAGACACTTCCCTTGATTTGTGAGAAATGTATTTTTTACATCTAGGGCTTAGGAGGTTAGTAGCATTACAATTCAATGACCTATATTTCCTGGTCTAATTAGGGAAATTTTTTTATTTGCCAAATATATTAAAACTATATATTAACTACTGTACTATATAAAGAAACACCTTTTGTTATACTAACGAAAGGGAAATAAAAGCTTAGAAATGTAAAGGAAAAAATGATCCAACTTTATTTTTCTTGCTGTTTAGTTCCCTCTAACTTCTAGTCTGAAAATGATGCGAACATTCGTTAGGAAAAATTATATACACAAGCCAAATATGAGATGTGGTCCAGATCTTTTGAGAAAAATAGCTGTTCTACACTGTTGACAGTGAGAAAATGAAGTGCTGTCCCACAAAGGTGAAGATGACAATATCACCTCCCACTTGCATTTTGCTATACAGAGTTCAAAACACTCTCAAGGAGTTAGCTCATATACCCTTCTCCCGCCATCCGAGCCTACAATTATGTATTGATGAAACTTTGACTTTTATCATCCTAAAATTTAGAACAAAGAGTATTTCTCCTAATCCACTCATAAATCTCACTTCTAACCTTATACATTTATCGCAAGTTCTAAACATTTAGAATTTTTGTGTTCTGGGTTTCAGCAAAACCAAGGAAGATAATAATGTAAAATAAGGAAAAGTTTCTTTTCACCAATTTTCTAATTGATAAAATATCATTTATTTCATTGGGATTGATTTTAATGGAAACTAAAAAAATGCTTTGTATTCATTCATAATGTGAATATCAACTAATTTAAAATACACTGATCCCTATATAGCCTCCCACACTATAGTATATAGTATAGTATCCTTCAAGAATAATTTGTCTTCTATTTCATTAAAAGACGAAAAACACCTAATTTAAGATACGGATACTTTACCGAATCTAACAACATACGTGATAAATACCTGACGATGAAGGCCAGATTCAGCAACCCTAGCAATAATAATATTTAAATTTGTAATCTGTTAAATTTTTCATCTGTTTGGTGCCCACCCAGATCAGCAGCTCTCAAAAATAATGCAGAAGTTGAGAAGGTAAGTTCAAGTGTGCCTGCATTACACTCTTTATGTTCTCAAATTTAATTAATTATAGAGACCTGACTTTCAAGCTTTGAGTAAATATGTACCATTGGCACAATAAAAAAATAATAATAATGAAATGGACATTTGGTGTTATATATTTCACATAGCTCAGTTAAGTAAATCAAGAGGTGCTGCATGGCAGATACGGAAGGCAGGGAACTCGCACCATGTAGCACCCGCTGCACAGCCGTTTATTAAATATTTTTTAAATTTTCCTTTTTGCATTAAACCAGTCCATATTTGGGAAATGTCAGCTGACGCTGAGAAAGATGACAAGCTGTGGTCTGATTTCACCCCTGCTTTCCCACTTTGGTATCAGTGTTAATTCCTGCTGAATGCTACGGTGGAGCACCGTAGAATAAAGGTCCCTGGTTGAATGTAAATGACGGGTTCCCAATCAAACTCATAGTTCAAAGTTTTCTAACAGTTCTTTCTGTGTTGGGAGAGGGCAGCAGAGGTTGCTTATTGTTAATAAGCTGTAAAGTGACTATACTAAAAAGCTGAGGTTAAACAATATTGCAAAATATGCCCCCTGGAGACATTGATCACAGTCCTCATTTTGCACAAACAGATATGGTGGCTCTGAATATGATCAATATCCCTCATAATACTCTGATTCCGACTTATAGTGACCCTACAGAACAGAGTAGAACTGCCCCATAGAGTTTCCAAGGAGCGCCTGGCGGATTCGAACTGCCGACCCTTTGGTTAGCAGCTGTAGCACTTAACCACTATGGCACCAGGGTTTCCCTTATAATACTATGTATATATAATTGTGATGTTCACGTTCACATATTTCTCAACATCGTCCTCACTAATCAGGTGTGAAAATAAAGGAGAAATGACTTGGTCAAACACTGCTTGATGGCAGCTTCAAAATCAACACACAGCTATGATGGTAAGTTTCTACACTAATGTCCTCAGAATGCAGACAGCACAAAAGGCCTAATGTAAAAATTTTTAGGAGCAAACCCCAAAATTATGAGTCTACAAATTGTGTGTGTGTCCACATTCAGATTCACAAAATGTCAACCCCCCCAAAAATGAAATCACCTGCAGCTGAGTGTTATTTAATAGCCCATCTTCAAGCCACAATCCTACATTACAATTAACTATCAAGTTTGCATCTTCATACTGCACAAAAATGAACATATATCTTAGTCCTGAAATACAAATTTGTACTTTTCTCATATTAAGTGCTATCTTCCAACTTTGAAAAAAAAAAAATCAAAGATTCAAGAAATACTCCTTAGTCCCTTGAGTAAGAATCTGAGAAATTTCAAGAAAATAAGAAGTTACATTTTAAAAGGTTGATATACTCCTTCTGAAGAAGGAGAGTTACAAAACAAAATAGAACAAATAAGATCCTTGTCTCATTTAGGGTATTATTATAGATCAAGGGTGAAGTCTTAGTATCGTTTAAGAATGACAAAAATGACATTTTCATAGCAAGTTTATCTCTTAATAAACAGGGTGTTTACATTTATTGAGTTAGAGCACCACAAATGGAAGCCTATCATTCATTCAAGTAGTTATGAAGCTAGTATTTATAACCCTAGTATGTGTCTCACCCTTTATAAGACACAACAGATTCTATGTAGTATGCTGTAAATTAAGTGATAGCGCTAGCATTCCAGTGCCATTTCTCTAATGACATCCTTATGAAATAAACTATGAAGAAAATAAATGGGGTAAAGGAATAGAAAGTGACATGGAACAAAGGTGGGAAGGGGATTACTTTAAACAGAGGAGTTAAGGAAGACCACTTGGAGAAGGTATGACCTCTTTTACCAGGTCAATCTGTCTTGTCAGTTAAGAAGAGCCAGAGAGTTTAGCTAGTCCTATCTACAGATAAAGAAGGAATGCATAACAAAGACTTGCTTTTTGTCTGTGATTTTCATTCTTTAATTCAATAAATATTTAGTGCTTGCAATATGTTAAGCATTGTGATAAGCCTTCGGTTTATTAAGATGAAAAAGGAAAAGATCTTGCCCTGACTTTGAAGGAAACATGAAAGGAAACCAGTGATTATAGTATGTTATAGTACTTGATGTACAAGACAAAGATTTCCTATGGGGGAAGTGACCAGGTAAAGTGGCTGGTAAGTTTTTTTTTCTTTTCTTTCATTTTTGCAGGTTAGTTAGTGATCACATGGCAAAGAGATGATAGAGGTGCGACTAGAAATCAGACCTCCTGACCCTCAGCCAAGTTTGCTGTTCAGTAACTCTTACGACTTCCATAAAATTGATTTAATTCTGATATAATGCTGCTATGAAAAGGAAACCTGTTTTCAATACTCATTAAAGCACATGATAATCCAGAAAAGAAATGACTACAAAGGAGTCTCTAAAGAAAAATCCACTTGTAGGGTCCTCATGTTCAGAGACTAGAATTTAAAAAGAGAAAGTTCATGAATATTAATATATGAACCCCAATATTAAGATAATTTCACAGTCACCCTTAATATGCCACAAATTGAACTGTACTGTCTCCCAATACCTATGAAAACAAGGTACAGATTCAGAAGAGTAACTGCATTTTTCAAATCTAGATAAAGTGGGGATGGCTTTTATGCACTGAAGAAGAAAATAATAATTTGAATTATCTATGTTCTTAGAAAGAAATATCCTACTTTCAAAAGCCAACAATAGCATGACACATCAGCTACGGTATTGTGAACAATTGAACATGCAGTTGGGGCTAGCAGGGACCTTGAGGAAAGAGCTAATTTTGTGAGTATCTGGCCTTTGAAACATGAATTAAGAAGATGTCAGCTAACTGACTCAAATATCTTTTATTTTTCTGCCTCAGCCTCCGTCTGTCCCTTCACCCCGTGCCTCATACACACTCTTGAGTAGGTTAAGAAGACATTGAAAGTCTCTGTTAAAGTACAAGTTCTTTTGGAAAATTAATTTGTATAGACATCACAATAAGCCATTGTCATGTCTATAAAAATGAATGTATTATATTGACCCTAACCAAAGCAGAGTTTTATTTGAGTAAACAGAACCCAAAGAATTTAAACCAAGAGAAAAGACCAAATTGTAAATATGGACACTACCTCCAGAACAAACACCTTGCAGAGGGATACAAAACATTGGGGCAAGTGACACCTGCTTATATCTAATTGAGGAAGTCTGAGGAGGAATGTCATTAGAGAAATGGCAGTGAAAGAAATACTGGGAAAGCAAGATACCATTCACCTTCATGGTTTCTTGAATGTTGTATTCTTAACTTCACCATCCCATTTTCAAATCCTTCCATCATCTGCTCCTACTTTCTATTTTTACCAAATTCCTATTCTGTCTTTATCTATATCCTTCCACTCTCTTCAGTCAAGAATGTTGCCAATGAGGAGACCCAATCCCAGGTGCGTGGCTTGTGTCAGAACTCTCTGCTCAGATGACTAAGAAAATAAGAATGCTGGCTGCCAGACAGAACCTAGTCAAATAACCCAACCACCTATAATCTTAACCTCGGTCCTCAGTAATAGATCTGGCCTCCCAAAGAAACCCATCACAAGAGAGAGGAGAAAAGAAAGCCTGTTAACCAGTAGTAGGGTGACTGTACAATTTCTTGTCCAAACCAGGCCATTTTCACAAGTAGAAAGGTGTGCTGTGAATAATTCCAAAAGTACAGAATATATACCTGAGATTTCCCAAGCAAACCAGAATGCACAGCCACACTAGCCAGTAGTCACCAAGAATCATTTTTGAGCCACACTTTCGGTGACAGTATAGATAACCACTCCAGTCACAAAAATGAAGGCTGACATCAAACAAACCACTGGGGACAAGAAAAAGAACTAAGGGAAAACATCTGCCTTCTCTTTATTTTGTTGATAACAGTTGTTTCTTTTTGTAAAGATACAATTTTGAAACAGTATAAAGATTTTGACTGTAAATCTTGAAAACACTGGTAATAAATATGTCTACTGCACAAGAAAATTTCCAATTGTAAAACCTGTCAGGTTCTGGGATTGAAAATTGTTTGTTGTTTTGATAGATAAGTTCTAAATCAAAGAACTCCCTCCCTTTCACCATCCATTTGGCTTACATTGCAATGAGCTTTCATATTTGGGAGTAAGAGGAAATTGGGTCAGAATCCTACCATGTTCCATTTTACGGCATTTCTGTTGCCTTTGGAAAAATTAATGAGAGAAACTTATGTAAAAACAGGTCCCCTTCCCCACTGAGCCACTACTCTATGATAGAGATACATCCATAAGGAATCAACCCATAGACATGAGCTTGCACACAGCCTCTAGAGTCTACATGAAATTTTCAATGCATGTCAGGCTGGTGGTTCCAGCTGCCTCTTGAACTAAGTCAGGTCCCGCCGTTTTTAGTGGTGCATTCAGTCTCTGCCCCAGCACTTTCCTCTGGAAACTATTGTGAATGAATTACCATTCTTTGACCTATTATCCCCACCCACCTTTTGTTTTATGTTTCAACTTTGACATATCAAAAAATAGAATACTTCCTCAACATCAAATTGTGATATAAGAAGTTTCAGAAGAGGTTTTTCTGTCAAAACTAATAATTCAGAACAAAAGTCCTACTTGGGACAAGTAAAGGGACTAAGCTTGGAGAAGAGACAGCTGATGACAACTTGGTAACCAGATGTCCCTGTAGAGGCCTATGTCAGGGATCCCCTGGGTGGCACGAATGGCTAATGAGCTTGGCTACTAATTCAAAGGTTGACAGTTAAGTCCTCCCAGAGACACCTCAGAAGAATGGCCTGGCAATCTACTTCCAAAAAATTCAACCATTGACAATCCTATGGAGCACAGTTCTACTCTGACACACATGAGGCTGCGGGAGTCAGAACTAACTACACAGGTGAGTTAGTAAACAATTGACTAGAACAGAAAAAAAAAAAAAATCAAAACAGTCTCAAATTTTACAAAGAATTTTCCTGATGGAGGGAACTAATTAGCTGTCAGAAATATGCACCACTGTAACATTTTATCATGAATAACTTCTCTTGGAATATTTTAAGAACATAGCAGTTATATTTTCTTCTGAGTTATCTTAAGAACAGACTTTCTGTGGCAAAATGGTATAATGGCTTTCCAAATTTTAATCCCAAACAGAGCTTCCAGAACCCTGGTGATTTTATCAAAGTCTCCTCATATTGAATATATTGCAAAATTAAGAAACTATAGTATCTATAAGAGGTTACTTCCCAACAGATTTTCTTCTGAAAAATTATTTCCAACCATCAGTTTATTGCTAAAAAAATTAATTAATGAACATGTGATACAACAATATTTCTCCTTAAAGGCAACAGCCAGTTCTCTGAGCCTTGCACATAGTAAGTGTTCTATTAATATTCGATGAGTAAACTACTGAGCAGTGTGAAGATGAATCTAGGAAGGAGAAGAAAAGATATTCATCCTAGCGTAGATTGGAATCCATTGGGTGTTTTATAATCTTGGACTAGGTTTATACAAGATATAAAAAATATATAATGTGAGACTATTTTACAGATGACATTTCTCGCTGGCTTATACTTCTTGTGACAATAATTCATTTATATTCACAATAAATTCTTTACTTAAAAATAGGAATAATCCTGAAATCAGCTATGATTGTGGTTTCCTATATAAATCAGAGTTAGAAGAGGTTTTTCTGTGTTCTCATTATAGAATCTTAAGACTCTTGGCAAACACCAAAGAAGAATTTCAGATTCACTAGTCCAGTATCACCAAGTGTACTCTTACTCTGCCCTATCAAAGTTTTCCTGGTCACTAAATTACCATTCTCTTATTAAAGAATCTTTATAGAAATTATATAATGATACTGACCTATAGAATTTTAGAATTAGAAAGAACATTTGAAAACATGGTGTTAAAAGAACAGATGTTGATGGAGTGAATGCCTTTAAAGATGAGGAAATTGATAACAGTCTGAGATTATATATTTTGTCCAAGACCATATAGCTTGTACTGGAAGTAGACTAAAGGTAGATTTCCCTTAGAATAGGGGCTAGTTTCCAGTTTCTATTATATGACTTGGGTCATAGAACTGAGAAAAACTTCAAGACTTCTCCTTTTTATAAGTTTCTAGGAGGAGAAGTCACCTATCATTTGATTTTTCTTAGAATAAGAGACAATATAAACATTCTAACTACCTCTCAGAGATATTGTTAAGATACGCAGGGTAGAACTAGAAATATTTAATGCATGTTGGGTGGTAAAAATGATTAATGCTCTCAGTTGCTAACCAAAGGTTGAATGAAGGTCTGAGTCTACCAGAAGAACCTCGGAAGAAAGGCCTGGTGATCTAGTTCTGAAAAATCAGCCACTAAAAACAAATGGAGCACAGTCCTACTGTAACATACAAGAGGACACCGTGAGTCAAAATCTACTGGACAGCAACTGATTTTGTTTGCTTCTTAATTGTAAAGAGATCAGGGAAACAACACAATGTCCAATCCAATGTCATACAATGTCATACTTGCCTTCAATACCGTAGTATGTTTCTTTTTACATTGTGTTTAGGCTAACAAAGATTGATAATAAAGTTTTCCTGCCACTGATAGTAATAGAGGCCAGAGGAAGAGAAGCCAGGCAGCAATTAAACTGCTGTTGCAAACAACAAAAAGTGACCAAGGCATGCACACACACATCTTCAAACAGCTAAATAGACTGCATCTGAATGTGCTTTGCAACATACAAGACACCGACATTGTGAATAGTCACTGCTGGTACATGTTTGATGTATCTACAAAGGTGGATCAGATTTGTGTACTCTTACGGAGGTTCCTGGCATTGAAATCTGACTTACTAGATCATCAAATGTGATTGATTTCTTGTCAGCCTAATGAAGTATAAGCTTTCATTTTCTTTATTCATTAGCTTATATAAACTCCTGCCAAAGACCTCTTACAGGCCTTACTTTGGTAAAGCGGGAAACTAAGAGGTCCCCTGATGTAGTTTTGCTTCCCAAGAGAGATTCTGCTCTTTGGTAATACAGTTATCTCTTCAATCATATTGCCTTCCCTGAAATGCATGGTGCATGGTACAGGATCCAAGTTTTGATACAGTATTAGTATGTATATTGCAAAGACTTGTTTGCTAGGGAATGATACATAAAAATCATATTTTCAAGCCCTTTTCAAAGTTGTTGAATTTCAAAACCAAATCTACACTTTCTGTAAAGAAATATATGTCTCTCACCTCACTCCCAGACACCTTAGTATTTTAAGTCCTTTGATAATAGATTTTTCCCCTCAACATCTTAATTCCCTAATCTCCTCAAATTTTTAGAATATTGACCATTATCAACCTTACTAGATTGTCCTTAATGTTTTTCTTTTTATTCTTCTACATATGTTTTTATCCTTTGGATTCTGAATTTAATAAGAATTTTTCTTCTAACAAATAGAAGTAAATGGGCACTTGTAGAAGGGATTTTCTTTTTTGTTCTGCCTTTTCATGAATGAAGAAAGAAAATGTAAATCTCATTGTGGGTAACAGCTAAGTTATATGGTTGACTGGCTGTTTGGAGATGTTAGGTTGCCACAGTATTTCAATCAGTTGGAAACTCCTTCTTGCACTATGTACGTTGCCAGGATGCACAATCAGACAGAGGAAGCCAAGCCTCACAGAAGATCAACACCAGTTGTCAGTTAATTTGGATGACTCCCTGACCTTGATCCCCTCAGTGATGACACGTTTGGATCTACTATAAAGAATTAAATTTATGAGAAAACTTATTTTTAAAAAAATCCCAGCAAAGTCCAGAAAGCGTCATGAATACATTAGCACCATAGCAAAAGGGAGCCAAGGGGAATTTCACCCAATGAGACATCATAGTGTAATAGGATCCCATCCTGTAAACCCATTGCCTTCGAGTCAATTCAGACTCATAGCGACCCTATAGGACAGAGTAGAACTTCCCCATATGGTTTCCAAGGAGTGGCTGGTAGATCTGAACTGCTGACCTTTTGGTTAGCAGCTGAGATCTTAACCACCGTGCCACCAGGGCTCTGTAATAGAATCAACATCCTGTATTTTCTTCTGATGCATTGAAAAACTAGCACCAATGCTCTGTGGACTCAGGGGTGCTGCCATTAGGGAAGTATACGTATATTTGTTCAAAAAAACCAACCAAACCCTTTGTCGTCGAGTTGATTGCAACTCATAGGGGCCCTATAGGACAGAGTGGAACTGCCCCATAGTGTTTCCAAGGAGCGGCTGGTGGATTCGAACTGCTGAACTTTTTGGTTAGCAGCCGTAGCACTTAACCACTACACCACCTGGGTTTGTCCAGGGCAAAGTAACTTAATTAAGGAGGTTGTGAACTCATAGAAGAGCCTCTATTTAAAAGTGTGACAGACTGTTGTTTTTAGGTTGTTATGTTCTGTTGAGTTGGTTCCAACTCATAGTGACCCTACGTACAACAGAATGAAATATTGCCCAGGCCTGTGCCATCCTTTCAATCTTTACTATGCTTGAGCCCATTTTTGCAGCCACTTTGTCGATCCATCTCATTAAGGGTCTTCCTCTTTTTTGTTGACCCTCCTCTTTACCAAGCATGATGTCTTTCTCCACGTCCAAAGTACGTGAGACAAAGTCTCGCCATCCTAGCTTCTAAGGAACATTCTGGCTGTAACTCTTCCAAGACAGGTTTGTTTCTTCTTCTGGCAGCCCGTGGTATATTAAATATTCTACGACAACACCATAATTCAAAGGTGTCAGTTCTCTTCGGTCTTTCTTATTCATTGTTCAGCTTTTGCATGCATATGAGGTGATTAAAAATACCATGACTTGGATCAGGTTCACCTTAGTCCTCATAGTGACATCCTTGCTTTTCAACACTTTAAAGAGGTTTTTTTTTTGCAGTAGGCTTGCCCACCAAAATGTATTGATTTCTTGACTGCTACTTCCATGGTTGTTGATTGTGGATCCAAGTAAAATGAAATCCTTGGCAATGTCAATCTTTTCTCCATTTATCATGATGCTGCTTACTGGTTCAGTTGTGGGGATTTTTGTTTTCTTTATTGAGGTGCAATCCATACTGAAGGCTGTGGTCTTTGATCTTCATCAGTAAGTGCTTCAAGCCCTCTTCACTTTCAGCAAGCAAGGTTGTGTCATCCGCATATCGCAGGTTGTTAATGTTTCTTTCTCCAATTCTGACGTTATTTTTCATATATTCCAGCTTCTGGGATTATTTGCTCAGCATACAGACAGAATAAGTATAGTAAAAAGAAACAACCCTGACACACGCTATTCCTGACTTAAAAAAAAAAAAACAAACCAAGCACTTATCCTCTCGTTCTGTTTGAATGACTGTCTCTTTGTCTATGTACATGTTCTTCATAAGCACAATTAATCTTCTGGAATTCCCATTCTTCAAAGTATTATCCATAATTTGTTACAGGCTAAAAATAAAAACAGGTTCAATATAAATAGTAAGAAGCCTGAGAGAAAATCATGATTGATAAACCCTAAAGATTAAGGGATACTAGGAGTGCTAATATGGAGCCCTGGTGGTGCAGTGGTTAAGTGCTCGGCTGCTGACTGAAAGATCAGTGATTCAAACCCCCCAGCCACTCTTTGGGAAAGGGATGTGGCAACCTGCTTCCATAAGGATTATAGGCATGGAAACCCTATGGGACAGCTCTACTCTGTTCTGTGAGGTTGCTATGATTCAGAATCAGCTTGGCGGCAATGGGTTTGGTTTTTGTTTTTTAGGAGTGCTAATAGTATATCTCAAACCTTACAAGGTAAATAACATGGAGAACAAGTGATTCCTTTGAAATGACATTTTGTGCCACAGAATGGAACCTCCTCAGGACAAAGATCTTGTCTTATCTTTATAGCCCTTAAGAAAACATTGGTCCTTACATAGAGTCAATGCTCCAAAATATTAATTAAACAAATGAATAATCAATGAATCATTCAATCAATGAAATTTATTCACTGAGGTATAAAAAGAGAATTTCATAGAATCTACCTCAAAAGGATAATTGGTCTGGCAGCAGCGGCAGTTATTTTGTTCTGAGGCCAAGAGCAGGGAGACAAAAAGAAAAGAACAAATATGTTTAGAAATAAAGAAGACACAAGTCTAGAAACAAAAGCACAAGTTGAAATGTGTTTAAACCAACTATGTCATCTCTAAAGACAAATTAATATATTTCATGTTCACACTAACTGCGTGAGAATCTTCCATGTGGAGGAGAAAACGGATCCAGTTTTCAGAATTCATGCTGGAAAAACATGCTCCAAACAAGAGCCACAATGGGACATGCAAATTTAGTTCCATCCCTTTACATGGCTAGTAGAAAGCAGATCGCCAAAAGAGAAAAAGTAGTTTGCTTTGAAAATAAAGTTCAACAGTAGTTTTTTAACCCGTTAGTAGTTTTGCTTGATTATATATCATTTTAGTATAATAAACTGTATTGTTTACAAAATGTTTAGCTTTCTACGAGCAGTATGATAAACAAGGAGAAAAAAAATAGATGTCGACAAGTAAATGTTAAATCCTAGCACCATGTTACAGCTCAATAATTGTACATATTGGTGGAAGCAGCAATAAGCACAGTCCATCTGTCACATTTCACTTAATCTGTTCACAAAATGGAAGCCTCTGTGAAAATGCACTTCCCTCTCAAAGTCGTCAGAAGGGAATTAGGATGCATATATTCCTGCCCCAACTCTGCCAGCAACCATTTGTGTGACAATCACTAAATTATTTAACTTCTCTCGGCTTTAAGGTCTGATCACTATAGATCAAAGAGCTTTACATGATCGCTAAGATGCCTTCCAGCTCTAGGCAGTATTGTATGTTTTAGTCACAGAAATTAGTTTAAAGACCCTAATATCTACCTACAGATTTACAAATAGTTACCAAAAACGATGAGTCTCTCTAGTCATTGTAGATTTTTATCAGGTAAACTTGTCATTAGTTCATCTGCTCTCCAAACTCACTGTTTAGCTGTCACCATCTCTCTACCTGGCCTTCCAGTCTCTGGGTGAATCGGCCTATCATTGATCTATTTTAATTACCCTTAAACTTCCCCTCCTTCTATGATTCCATGGCTATTTTTCCAAAGCGGTGAAAAAAAGAGGTAGAATATAGTGACATTCTGTTAGCAAACTTTTACTAAACTTGCCCTAATATCTATCAGCGCTTCTGCCCACAGGGTTATTGTTGTTTTGGGTAACAGCATGTCCCAGAGACATAAACAATTTAGAATTCATATGATAGAGACTGGCTGTTATAATTCTGTGTCATCGATGCTGACTTTAAAGTAGTAAGCATTATTTTCATTATAGCTATCATTATTACCATTGCTGTCATTCTCCTTACCATCTAAAGATCCCATTTGATTTTGTATAGTGTTCAAAAAGATATTATGCAAATTGGGTAAAGGCAGGGATCTTCTCTTGGCAACATGATTTCCTTCTTGGGAACTAAGTGTCCATGGAAGACTCAGTGGGAAGTCAAATGATCATTTGCCTTTGGTTTTGGCATGTGTCTGCCCTTGAGCTGCTATGACATAAGTGTAGAAAAATGACCTCATCTCAAACAAGCCAAGTCATATCATTCTACTCTTAAGATTAAAACCAGATGTTTTCTTAAGTACCCGAGGAAGACAGTATACAGCTGCTCTCTTTCAATTAAGGAGAGAGCAAAAAGAAATGTGGTTGGTCTATATTGAGTTTCTTACAAGTGCTTCCTGATTGAAAAGGGTTAGGAGAGCTAAGGAACAGGAACCAAGAATGAAAACCAGGTTTTCACACATCACATTCTCCCCCTCCTTCCAATTGTACTAGCAGTTTTTTTTTTTTTTTTTTAAGAATAGGACTATCTTTGGGAGTACACCAGACTTAAATTTCACCTGATTCAGAATTTTACCAAGTTCAGTCTTGGTGGCTATGAGTTGGAATGGATGGACACAATGGCAAAGGATTTATTATTTTTTGCTGGAGTCTTAGTTGAGCTTTTTCAAAATCATCTCAAAACCTACCTTAGGAATTCATACCCCAAGCTGATGATCTAACCCTCCCTTATTTTACCAAAAACTCTGTTAGCGGAGTGGTGATTGCCCAAGTGACATGATGTCAGTGGTTTCATGGACACTAGCTGCTCTAACTCTGTCTTGTCCCTTGCTGACTTATGGGTGATATTGTGTAGTTATAGCTTCGATTTTTTAGTATGACTTTTATCCTTGTAAAAATACAACCTAAGGAGCCCTGGTGGTGCTCAGTGGTTAAGTGCTCGGCTACTAACCAATAGGTAGTTGGTTTAAACTCACCAGCCGCTCTGTGGGAGAAAGATGTGGCAGTCTGCTTCTGTTAAGATTTACAGCCTAGAAAACCCCATGGGGCAGTTCCACTCTGTCCTCTAGGGTCACTATGAGTTGGAATTGACTGGGCGGCACACAACAACAACAGCCAGTGCAATAAGGTAAGAAAAGGAAATAAAAGGCATAAAGGATGGAAAATGAAAAATTAGTGCAGCCTTATTCTGTTACTTTTCTCAGCTTCCCAAAGGTTAACACTTCCAGATGCTACCTCTTATTTAATCCTAAGTGTAAATATGTTTGTTTTCCGAACTAGATGGAAAAATCCTTAAAGATAGAGAAGATGTCTTACTCACTGTACTTACCCATGATCCTTTCTCCTTCAAACTCCCCTCTCCTCTACTAACTAACAAGCGTACTTGACACATACTAGGTGCTCTACAAATGTATCTAATTGCATACAATTAAATAGGATTCCATTTGTCTTTGCAGCCTTGATTGTCATTACAGTATCTAGGTAATGAAGAATGTAGCATGTCCAAAAACTTGCTTTGAAGATAACGAAAGAGATAATTTTGGACCATTTTGCTATTACTAGCCAGCCCTTGGTACCAACACCAAAAACCCATTACCATTGAGTCAATTCCAAATCATAGCAACTCTGTAGGACAGAGAAGAACTGCCCCATGGGGTTTCCAAGGCACTCCTGGTGGATTTGAACTGCTGACCCTTGTGATTAGCAGCCATGGCTCTTAACCACTACACCACCAGGGTTTTCCCCTTGGTACCAGCTCTAGAATTTCTCCTATAGCTCTTCCTCTCAAGGCTAGATTAAGGCTAGATTAAGACCAGTGAGTGCTTGTTTATCTATTAAACTATTGGTTTACCCTGAGGCATAATCTATTCTGTTACTGGTTTGGCAAATATGAATTTCCTTTAAATACAGGTTTTGGTATGATTCCTCCCAAGTAAGACACACTAGTAAAAAATATAAAACAGTATATTTTCCTAGTATCGTTGCAGTCATTGGTTTGTCATTCCTTTTAGGATAAATGGGGGCACAGTGTTTTCAAACTAATATTATTAGAATCTGGAAACACCTAATATCAAAAATAAGGGCCACTTCTTTGACCTCCCTGGTCATAACTTTTTAATTTATGTTTCATTTTAGCATCCATTTCTATGAGCCCTACTTAGCATTGATCTAAAGTATCTGATCCTTTCTTTTTATATAATAAAAAAGACTTAAAATAAATAGCTTCACTCTTTTGCTGTTAGAGAAGGGTTCTCAGTAATTGGACTCATTTAAACCTTTAACAATCTACTTGGAGAAAATTTAATTGATAATTAACAGCAATTCAGATCATCACCACAAAGGACTTTTTAAGAATACATGAAAAGTATATGTCTTTTCTTGGATTCAAAGAAAGGGAAAAAGAGGTTTTTTTGTTTTTTTTTCAGTACACAATTAGGTAGAAAGGTAATCCTGATTGCTTAAATCAAAGCTTATGGTGTTACTAAGCTGACATGGAAACCTCTTCCATGGCTAAATTAGTTTTTACACACTAATATTGGTCACTTGACCTGAAAAAACATTACACGCTGATTATTACTTTCCATCCAAACACCTAGTGCAAATATTAAAGACTATCCCCATGGAGGAAGACCAATATGACCGCAGTTGTTTTTTAAACAGTAAATACACAACACAGAACCAGACACCCAGCAGACAGATGAATGATCCTTGTCTTTCATGGGCTTATATTCCTCAACTGGCACTCTTAACATGGCATCAATAGACCCCTAAGGGATCTCTTCATAGGCTGAAAATTCTCTTTAAGCCTCATAAATGTCATGTCAAATATTATGCGTGTGTATCTCTTCATTTTCTTGAAAGAGGGTCCAAAGCTTCACCAGGTTCTCTAAGATACTGATGACCACAGATGTTGGAGAATCCCCATCTTCTTTTATGCACTTGTACTAGATCTGGGCCTAGAAGAGCTCAGTACCTGAGTCATGGTGGCCAGGAACATGTGCCAGTGACATGCCTATGTCCCTCTCTCCTAACCTACTGCTTCTCCAACTTTACAAATCACTGGATTTTTTAATTCAGCAAGTCTTGAATGGGGCTAAGACTCTACATTTCTAACAAGTTCCCAGGGAATGCCAATGCTGCTGGTCCATAAACCACACTTAGAGTAGCAAATTCTGTGCTGCATGTCACTTAAGCCCTGAATCACTCACAGGGTAATGGAAAGCAAATATCTACTGAGCATCCATTCCTGCTAGATGCTATGGCAATAGCAAAGGCATATAATCTTTGCATGACAATTTTCACAATTTAAATGAAAAGCCTAGAACAGAAATCACCAAGTTGTATCAGATTGGTTATAACTAAGCATAGATTTTTGTGGTATATCTGGTATGTTCTTCATTTAAATTAAAAGAAAGAAAAGAATAGCTGCTAGAGAGAATTAAAGGAAGAAGGTAGGATTTGAGCTTGAACTTGAAGGTACATAGGTTTTCAAGTCACAGAAAAAGAAGGACAGTTCAAAGGCATCCACACAACCCAAATCTTAGTACTAGATATGAATTTGGGACAGCGAGGAAAGTAGTTTGATTAGAGTTAGTTTGAGGATACGCCAGAACCCAAAGATGACTAATAAGAATATCTTAAGCTTTTAGGACTAACAGTAATTATAAACATTTCTCACATAAAATTTGAACTGTATTGCATAGCATCTAGGTAGTTTTTTTGTTTGTTTTAACATTCAGCTCATGCTGGAAAGATTAAGGCAGTTTTTTACCTTTATACATGTGCTAACCATGGCGCATTAGGAAAACCAAGAAAAAATCATTAAGAGTGAATTCATAAAGGGTATGATTACATTTTGTTGTCAATTTCAGTAATTGGCCCCATTTCTTTGCTTTATTTTACTCCAATTATTTACCAGTGTTTCACAAATATTTAAGAAAAATAAGTCAGTTGTACAACATTAAAATGCACCAAACTTTCTTAACAGAGGGTTAAAAATAATTTTTGGGTCTTAGGAAAATTTTGATGGGAAAGGGTTGCATTAATGGTTTTCCTAAAATTAGTGGGTATAGCCTTGGAAACCCTATGGGGAAATGCTACTCTGACCCACAAGGTTGCTATGGGTTGGAATGGACTCGAAGGCAGTCAGTCTTTTTTTTGTTTTTTTTTATGATTCAGGGAGTGAATACACCTTGATTCTAAGCTCAGCTTTTCCACTGAGTCTTAGTTCTCTTAGCTGTATAATGTTGTCATTAGCTGCCAAAAAGCAGACTCCCAACTCACGGAGACCCCATGCACAACAGAAGGAAACACAGCCAGTCCAGTGCCATCCCCATGATTGATTGCATATTGGACCATCGTGATCCATAGGGTTGTCACTGGCTGATTTTTGGATACAGATTGTCAGATCTTTATCCCTAGTCCATCTTAGTCTGGAAGCTCTGCTGAAACCTGCTCAGCGACATGCAAGCCTCCATTGAAATGGTGCCTACATAAAAAATGTGCAGGGAATTGAACCCCCATCTCCCGCATGAAAGGGAAGAATTCTACCACTGAACCACGACTGCCTTCCAGCTGAAAAATGAACAGACCGAATAGGTGGTTTCTAAAACAGGGCAGTGTTTTGTTCTTTTGCACATAGGGTCTCTACAAGTCAGAACCGACTCGACGTCACCTAACAACAAGATACTTAAAAACTCTAAAGTTATGTGATGATAACATTCAAACATTTTTTTCTATATTTTAAAGCATTGATGGTGGGGGCTGTTCCTACCAAGAAATAGACACCAGAGGGTCTACTGAGTAAATAAGGTCAACTTTCTATTTCAAGGTCAAGTTATTCCTACAGTATAGCCCACAAGAATGTCCATGATGGGAAGATTCTAAGCAGAGTTTCCAGGAGGAGAAGGCTCCCTGCACCCACCTGAAATAAGAAAACACATCAAGGTTATGCCTAGACCTTAGATAAATGCCTGACTGACCCCTCAAAAAGTCCAAATCCTGCACTTGCTCACTGTGTCTGTTTGTATATACATGGGTTATGTCAGGCCCGAATGTGGCCTTTCTGTCTACATGTGTTTGCGCTTGACCCCTACTCAAAACCAGGAACCAGAAATACCTGTCCAGTCCGCAAACTGCTTCACAAACACAAGTTTTCCTAAGCAGCTTTCCTTAAGCACAAACTCATGGTCACTAGTGATGACCTGTTGATTGGTAAGGGTCTGTGGGGATGAAAAGTAGTGCATATTTTGGTGATTGGGGAAGGATGTGTTTAGGAGCATAAGACTTTGCTGTGTCTCACCGATGAGCCTGTAAGACCAGGGGTAACATGGGCCCGTGGGCACCTGCGCATAATTAAGGAGAAATCCAAAACCCATAGGAATGTATCAAAATGTGGGGAAATATTGGATGCCCGAATTAAGGCCACACACTTCGCAGCTGTATCATCCTCAACCCTGTGTGTGAACCTATATAGAAGGTATAAAGAGACTCCCGAGTCTTTGCACAGGTTTGAATAATGCAGCCAAGGCAACAGTCTAGCTCTGCAGCCTGTGTGAAGAGGGACATTTTTTATCAGAATCTTTGTTGTGCTATTAATTAACCTTTGTTACCGTTGGCACTGTATTCATTTGGGTTCAGGAGAAAGGAATGTACACATGGGTAGCTTGTGCTTTTTAATCTGTTTGCTGCTTTTACTGCTATTTGAAAGAACATCATGCAAAATGGAACTGTAAAAATGGAGATCTGAGGGGAATGGATCTGCTGCCCTGAGATTTTGCCCAAAGTCGACCAGCCAGCACCTGGCCACAAGCCGATTGACGTCAGCTGCAATATTTGACTTCACCAGGAGGCTGGCCAGAGAAAAAACTGTCAGATAAGCCCCAGAATTGACTTAGAACTCGGTCAGAGAAGTGTTCTCTGGGCAAGAGCTATTTCTCCTCTTCCTCTGCATCCCACAGAGATGATCTGAGCCCAGAGTCTGCTTTGATGTCAGTAAGAACTTGGCAACCTGATCGGTTTCATGGGGTGCAGGATAAGACAGGCAAGAAGCATAGAGTGGAGCCCTTGCCAACTACAAAAATTTCTAAAATGTGACCAAAACAGACACAGAGAAGCAATACAACAGCACTCGTGCATACATTTTGCAGAAGAGAAATGAGATCTATATAATACCAATATCTTTGCTTCTCTCAATGCACAGATACCATCAGAAGGTATAGCAGAATGCAGGGTTGGAAACAAACCAATTCTGCTTCACAAAGAAGAGGAAATAATTTCGGCTTCTGATAGCCAAAGTGAAGAGGAGTACAGATGAGATGTTGTAAACTCATTAGGAATATATTGCTTGCCTTCATTCCTGTTTAATATTTCTTAAAGCTATAAAATTGTATTACGTAATGTACAGGCCAAGTTGTAACGACAGCTAATGCAGTTACTTGTCACTGTGCAACGAGACATTCAGTACAGCTGCCGACCAATCGTGTGCCATTCAATTCAGCTTTTCATGAACGACATAGGGTGGTTTAGGAGCTGTGTACATCATGTCCTAGAGGTGACGATGGCCCTTCCATCTGCAGGGACTTCCTGGATTACACAGGAGTTGCCTGCCTTAGGATTCAACATTAATGTAGCCAGGCTTTACTTAGAACCACCCTCAGAAGCCCTGATTTATTAAGCAGAAATTAAGAATATCCACTTTGTATCTCTTCAGATAGTGCCCTTATTTCCCTACTCTACCTCCTCTACAAAGGATGCAGCAACTCTTGTGGTACAGCTTATTTAGCAGACCAGAAGGAATAGTCAAAAAAAAATTTTTTTTTAAATACAAATTGTGGAGGGTCATAAGTGCCAGGCAAAGAAGAATATTTTTTATTGAGAACAGTAGAAAGTGGCATGTAAGAAGATTAACAAAGAATCTACACGGGAGATTGAGTCAAAAGGAGGAAGGGCAGAGAGACCAGCTTGGAAGCAATTGTCCTGGACTGAAGTGAGGTGACTAGGCCTGCAGGAGGTAAAAGGAGTGAGAAGGATAATGAGGTCAGTATGAATGGGATGTTATGTAAAGACATCCGTGACAGGAACAGCTAACACTTGCGTGGCACTTACTATACAGTTAACATGCTACACTGCTTGCTAACTGGAAGGTTGAAGGTTTGGGTGACCCAGAAGTTCCTTGGAAGAAAGTTCTGGCTATCTATTTTGGAAAAATCAGCCTTTGAAAACCCTATGAAGCACAGCCCTACTCTGAAACCTGTGGGGACGCTGTTTGAGTCGAAATCAAATTGACAGCAACTGGTTTATTTTAAAGTACTTTATGCATATTAACCAGTAACCCATTGCTCTTGAGTTGATTCTGACCCATACTGACCCTATAGTACAGAGTAGAACTGCACCATAGGATTTCCAAGGAGCAGCTGATGGATTCAGACTGCTGACCTTTTGGTTAGCAGCCATAACTCTTAACCACTATGCCACCAGGCGTATGTGTAATATGTACCATTAATTATGCATATTATGCGTATTTAGTTCTTACATCTCTATGTGGTGGGGACTGCTATTATTCCCGTTTCATAGTGGAGGAAATAGAGGCAAAGAAGACTTAAGAAACTTGCAAAGATCACACAGATTGTTGGCAGTAGTGCTAAGATGTGAACCCTACCCTTAACCAATGTTCTACATAAACTGCCCTGCCCCTCAAGGTAAATAATCATTCCAGTATAATACCATAAGCTTTTACATGGTAGCACAAAATAAGGCATTATCAATTATTTCACAAAGGGCAATGTGGGGAGAGACAATTATTTGACCTTAGTATCATAAGGCACATGGCCCCAGTCAGTGTAGTCCCACAACAGTCTCCTTGAAATGAACACGGTCTAGGTGCTGGCAGAACCCTCGATGACTTCCTTGTGTAAGTAGAGAACCAATGTCGGAGGAAAATCACTGATTTTCCTCAAGAGGCAACTCTTTCTCCAGTGCTTAGAAATAGTGAACACTTTTCCTCTCGGCACCCCATGTAGATGAACAGAAAGAACACACCCACCAAAGGCAAGCTGAACGTTTTATTTATTTCTAAGAGAAAAGTGAAGATTGGCAACATGGCAGATTCTATAGTCCCAGGACCAAATTCTAATTATTTACCCCCAAAGATTACAGTTTTATTTCAGCCCAGTCCTAACAGTTCTTCTACTGACTTGATTGATTAACCTCCATTTTATTTCTCATACAAAGAAAAAAAAAAAAGTTACACAAAACAAAATCCCCTCTGCCTCTATTGATAAAGTAACTCTGGGTCCATTACTCATGTATCCAGAAAGTTTGTAAAAAGAAGACAAGAGTCCCCATCTAGAATCACTGAATGCCCAAATCCATTCGTTTTGGGCATTTCATGACATTGATGGATTCATAATAAGTTTCATTTTTGTCTTAACCTGGTTAGAATTTACTTACAACCAAAAGTACGAATCAATTCAGACTTTATTTACTTGACGTCACTCTCTTTATGTGGCCCTGATTTGCAGGCACAAAGTCCCAAACACATCGTGCTTCAGCAGGTAAACAAGAACCAGGTTCAGGTACAAAAGCCCCATCCCTAGGATGAAACTTCAGATCTTGAAAACAGGACTATTAATAGGCAGCCATCATATGGTTGAGAGAATGATGGGTGTGTTCTAGGAGTAGAGCAAAGTTCATTATAAAGGGAGTGAAGTCATTCTTGGCTAATAAAGAGACACACCAGGAACGTGGAAGTCTGTCCAGCTCTGGCACTCATGAAAAACCAAGGGGTACCAATGAGTCAGGTAAGAGTAGTTCATGTTTATTACTGTTCAAAGCGTATTTGCATACTCTCTGCCCTTTAGGAATATTTAACCCAGTTGAATTGGGGCAGAAATGAACTTTTAAGAGTCACTTGGCCCTTCCTCCAGACTGGAGGCAGAGCTACCTAGTCCTGTTATATATTCTTTTTACTTTAGCACCGAGCAAGATCACTTCCTCATAGAAAGATGAAATGGTGGATAGGGATGTATGTAAATATAGGTACAGATGTACTCAGATATAATTACTACCCATTGAAAGAGTCCTGTTGGCGCAAAGGTTAAGTGCTCTACTGCTAATTGGAAAGTTGGCTGTTTGAACCCACCAGCAGCTCTGTCTGCAGGGTAAAAGACCTGACAATCTGCTTCTGTAAAGCTTACAGCCTAGGAAACCCTGTGGGACAGTTTTTTTTATATAGGGTCACTATGAGTCAGAATCGATTCATGGCACACAACGACACCCCTCATCTGTTCCAGGATAAGTTTATGGTGGCTCATAAGGGTATATAAAAAAAATACTAGCAGGATAATGTCATGTTTAAACTCATGGAGCCTGGAGTTAAATTGTTGTTGTTGTGTGCCACTGAGTTAAACCACCTGGGTTCATATCCCGGCTCTACCGCCTACCTTGGACCTTGAAAAGGTACTTAACTTCTTTGTGCTTCAGTTTCCTTATCAGCGTAATGAGGATAATAAAAGTTCTTGTTAATAAATACTACTGATACTTGGTGGAGCCCTGGGGGCACAATGGTTAAAAATTTGGTAGCTAACCAAAAGGTTGGCAGTTCAAATCCACCATCCGCTCCTTGGAAACCCTACAGGGCAGTTCTACTCCATCGTATAGGGTCTCTATGAGTTGGAATTGACTCAACACAACGGGTTTGTTTGGGTTTACTGGTACTTGGTAGAACTTATATAGTACCTATGATACAGAGTTTACTGGCTTTAATTAAGAGAACGCATACAAAGCACCTGTTGCAGTGATGAGTACCTAGACTCTGCTCTCCATATACTCATTCTTCTTATTAAGAGCACATCTTAAAGGAAGTCTCAATTCCTCACTAGTAGCTAGAGGAAAAACTAAAACTTGCTGATCTTTTGTTCCTTTATATATATAAAAAAGGAAACCCTGGTGACTTAGTGTTTAATAACTACGGCTGCTAACCAAAAGGTTGGTAGTTCAAATCCACCAAGTGCTCCTTGGAAACTCTATGGGGCAGTTCTACTCTGTCCTATCGGGTCTCTATGAGTCAGAATTGACTTGAGTGGCAATGGGTTTTGGGTTTTTTATATATTAAAAAAAGGTAATAATTTTGCAAAGATTTGGAAGTTTGTATTTTGTAAGGATTAAATTAAGTACTGCATATTGAGGTCTTGGCACATACCTTGAAGATAGTAAGCACACAACAAATGGAAGCTATTACAGGAAATATTAATATTATTATAACCAAGTGGCACAAATTAAAAGTAGAGGTAAAAAAAAATTAAAACAAAAAGTCGTCTATGGATGAAGATATAAAAGCTGAGAAATTTGCCAAACTGTATTTACTATATTTACACATCAGTGTACCACAAAATTGGATCTAAGTTTTCTAGCTGTCATCACAAAATGAGAAATCTTGCAGTTACACAATCACTGTGTTTATTAGATAAAAACCAATGACTCCAGAAAGTAGAACAAGACTTGTTACTAAGGCCTGGGAGTGATTTCTCTCAGCGATCCTCATAGAAAGAGCTGTGTAGGGCAGAGAACAGCAATCTCAACAGCACGCTTGCAGTAGACATTGCTATGAGACCGACTTCTTATGTAGTGTGATAGCATTGCACCAAAATATAATTTAGGTACGATCTTAGTGGGGGAGGTGGCAGAGGTTGGTGCCAACTGCACATGCTCCAAGTACCTCCCTTTTTCCTGAGCCTGTTAGATCCAGAGGAAACTAGATTATCTAGAGGAAAGGATGATTCCTTCATAATGAACTTCATATTCTGCAAGCAAGCCTTCCTAAGTAGTATCTCCCTTGGCTGAACTCTTGATAGATATTAAGCAATAAGGTCAAATAGTCAGATGATAGATTGATAGTAGCTTCACATCCTGTTAAGGAGATCACTGTAGTTTCAAAACACTTCTAATACCCAACGACTTGTCTAGCTTGAATTTCTTTACTAGAGTATAGGCCCATTGCATATTAATCTATCCTCAGAGAAGATGGAAAACATCTGGTGATATTATCTATATAATAACATATTATACACTTGAAGATAGTTCGAAGTTTCTTTCTGGCTGTTTGACACATAAGGACGGCACTAGACTGGGTTCTGGGATTACTGTAAATTACTGTTGTTTTGATGAATCCAGTGAGCTGTGGTTTATAATAAAATTATACTGGACTTTGAAAGATGAACTTATCCTACTAGATATGTTTTATACAGATGATTGAGGCAAAATGTTTGTCCAGTTATCCTGACAGTGAAGGCAAAAGCACAACCCCCTAGGTAGAGTAATGAACACTTTGAGTTTTAGGGATTGCATCTGAGAGGCAAAGCTCTAAAAAGTCATATCAAATAGATATCTGTAAGAAAAGCAAGGAATAATTCTTTTTAAACAAATACCACAACTGAACATGTTAAACCCTGTTAAGCTCAGTTGAAGCTTGCTTAACAGTATTTATGTTGGGGCTGGATGTGTGAAATTCTGATACGCAATTCAAGTCAACAATTTGAATTCTACTACATCATGCTTGAAACTGATGTTCCCTTTTTTTTTATAATGTAATCTTTCAAATTATTTTAATTGTCTTACAGATTTCTAATAGCTGTTAGCTGAAAATATGATGAACCTTGAGTTTTCACCTTACTAAAAAAGAAAACGCATGATCTCAATATGCCTATCAATTTGATATGTAATAAGTCAAGATTGGATGAAGCTTTTTAATTTTAGAAGAATGAGTCTAATTTCCATGAGACAATATGAGGCATAGCTGAACAGGCTTTTACCTGTCAGACAAAAGTGCCGGGGGAAAAAATGCTGTTTTGGGCTTCTCCCAGGCAAATGACAGAAAAGAAGGCACTTAACGTGCACCTCACTGACATAGCGCTCAGGCTTCTGTAGATGTCCTCTTCCCCTTACCAAGGCAGAGTGGAAGGCCTCAGTGGTTCCACGTCAAAACAGAAGAGGACGCACATAACGGCCCAGGAAAGAAGCCTCTAATGTTTTACCTGCAGAGAACAAAATATTCTTTCCTGCAGCATGGCAAGGATTCCTGCGCTGCTCACACCCACTCTGCAGAGTTCTCCAGGATGAACGGATTCGTTCCAGACACAACCTTCAGTAGGAAAGGCCTGGAGATACTTCTTGAGGAATCTGAAACCAGGGACACGGTCGGTTATCGAGCCCAAGTGTATTTCTCTGGCATTTCCTGAGATAAATATGTGTGTGCGTGCGTATGTGTGTGTGTGTGTATATATTTGAGCTCTGGTGGCACAGCGGTTAAGGGTGTGGCTGCTAACCAAAAGATCAGGAGTTTGAATCCACTGGCCGCTCCTAAGAAACCCAATGGGGCAGTTGCACTCTGTCTGATAGGGTCACTGGAGTCGGAATCGACTGGACGACACACAGCAACAACAACAACATTATGGAGATAATTCAGCAGGTCATAAAACCCCTTTTTGTTAAACAAAACTTTTTTACTTTTATAAAAGTCCCAGTTGTTTTGGGGTATTTGTGGTGCATGTTGGACAAGGTCTAAACATTGAATCCACAAGCAGCCCCTCATGTTATTAGAAACACAAAGGGATATTGAGACTCACAAGCACTCTTTCTAAACAACACTTGAAGATGCTTACAGTAATGTCGGTCCAAAAGTTTTGTTCAATTCCTTTTCTCCCTGTGTCCCTCCTTTTTTGGAAGTTTATGACTCCAGATAAATTTAAAAAAAAAATTAATGTAGTTTTTTTCTCTAAATTTCTATAATTGTGGCTATGTAAAAAATCATGATTATTTTCCAAAAAAGACAGATAACACCACAAAGAGAAAACTGAGGTATTTTCAGTATCATGCTGATTGGAAATAGTTTCATCAGATAGGTGAATTCTAAACAATTTTGGGAAATGGCCACTATAGATGGCTATGAAGAAGTAGAATCTAGTCAGAGAAGCTGAATCCCAGAATGGTAAATTCAGTGGTAATAGATGTTCAATGAGTATTTCCTTTTTCAGTTATGTGTTGCTGCTTAACAAACCATTGAAATACTCAGTAACTTAAAACAGCAATATTTTATTAGTTTTTGCAATTCTGGAGGTTGAGTGGGCTGTTCTTCAACTGGTCTTACCAAGAATCAGTCATGTAGGTGCAGTCTTCTGACGGCTCCACTGAAGCTGGAGGGTCCCTATGACCTCTACTTACCTCTCTCACATATCTGGCTATTGGCTGAGGCACTGCAGTTCCGCTCCAAGTGACCCTCATTCTCCAATGGGCTAGACTGGGCTTCTTCAAAGGCTGGCATAGTCTCAGGGTTCCAACACAGGGGGAGCAGAAGTGGCCAGGTCTATTCAGACCTAGGCTCTAGAATTCACACATTATCATTTCTACTGCTTTCTTACATCATCATTTCTGCTACTTTCAGGTCAACAAAAATCACACGTTTGAGCCAGATTTAAATAGATTCCGCCTCTTGATGGGAGGAGTGACAACATAACTTTACAAAACTCATGACTCATTAGGGGCCACTATTACAACAATCAGAAGTCCCTGGGTAGCGCAAATGGTTAAGTGCTCAACAACTAACCGAAAAGTTGGTGGTTCAAATCCATCTAGAGGCATCTCAGAAGACAGGCCTGGCATTCTACTTCTGAAAGATCATGACCTTGAAAAGCATATGAGCAGTTATTCTACACACATGGGGTCACTTGAGTTGGAATCAACTTGATGGCAACTAACAACGACAACAATTATAGCAATCTACCACATTTCTGAATTATTTGCTTGAAATAAAATACATTCTATAAAACAATTTTTTCAGTTCAAAAACATCTTTCACTGTAGTCACTTAAGAAGTAGGATAAAAATCTTGGTGCTTAATTTGGCCAGAACATGGCCACTAGTAGGCACTCGGTCTGCATGTAGAGGAAACTTTGTGAATTTTTGTTGGATGAATCAAAGATGAAATAATGACACATAATCCAGTTCCAAATTAAAAAAGTCAAGTCAGATACACATCTGCAACACAGTTTTTAAAATCTTCACCAAGGGTTTGAAGTAGACTTCTAGCTTATCTGTGACTTTCCATGTTTAGTTCCTTGCCCTTGCACATTTGATATTTAATGAACATTTGCCCCCAGCAAGATGAAGTGATGAGTGCAGGATTTTTCTATGAGTATGAAGAATCACTTTAGGACAAAATTGTTGAGTCCCAGCAACTCATAACGGTTAATCCATGTAAAGGTAACATGCTACCTGTGTTTAGGGGAAACAAAAAATGGCATGAAGTTTATCTTAAACTTCTGACTTTTTGCCACATCAGCTAAAAAAAAATATTTGTTGAAACTGTTACCACCATAAAATAATCTTTGTTTAGCAAGACAACCAGAGAGAGGAAAGTTCTTTTGAAAATTTGTTACTGACAGTGAAAAATGCAGGGATAGGGTGGGACTGTTTGGGGATATATATACAATATGTAATACACATATATACTACATAATATATTAAATTTACATATATAGATATATAAGGTGGGGTTTAGATATAGAAATATATTTGACTACCTAGCATCTGAACATTCTTCTGATATTTGAGCCATACATAGTGTGTGAAGCTTGGTGACAGGAGGCCAGACACTCTACCTTCACGTCTCCTAGCAGCTAAGACACGTACCCTTAACCCTTTTAGGTCTTTAAGTCTGAGGTGGTGATGCAAAAACACATGGATAATTAAGAAAATATTCCCAACGAATGGAAGCTACAAACCCATGAGTCTGTCAGGGCGATGGAGTGTGGATAGTGGATAGTAGATCCTAAGTAGCATCCTCTGCCCAGCAGCTACGGTGTCCTGGAACTAGCTCATTCCTGATGCCCAGTCTCCTTTAGTTCCTGCCCATTATCAGAACTTGGTTCTTCAGGGGTCAAGTCTATGGACCTCCTACTATCCTTCCAGAAATTCTTAATTTTTTTTCTACTTAACGTTGATGCTTTCTGCTGAACCTTACCCCCTGAGAACTGACTCATACAGAGAACCACACATTTTTATGTTGTCTTCATTTAATTAAAGCCTTCAAACTGATTTTAAAATTAATCAAATGACAGAGTGGGAGAAAAACGTAGAAAAAAATTCAAATTCACAAAAAAAGACCAGACTTACTGGTCTGAGAGAGACTGTAGAAACCCCAAGAATATGGCACCTGGGCAACCTTTTAACTCAAAGCTGAAGTCACTCTGAAGTTCACCCGTCAGCCAAAGCTTAGACAGGTCTATAAAACAAACAATAACATGTAAGGAAGGTGCTTCATCGTTCAATCATGGGCCCACCTGCCCAAAAGCAAAGATGAGAAGATGGGAAGGGATGGGAAAAACGGACAAATGAAAACAGGGAACCCAGGGTGGAGAAGGGGAGAGTGTTGACACATCGTAGAGTTGGCAACCAATGTCACAAAACAATCTGTGTATTAATTGTTAAATGAGAAACTAATTTGCTCTGTAAACTTTCACCTAAAGCACAACAAAATAAATAAATAAAATAAAAAGAATCAAATGGATAAGTTGAAGAACATCTGAAATTCTACCTACCTAATTTTGAAACCTTCACCCCAGGAATTAATAGGAGATGATGAATTTCCTGAAAGAGTAAAACGTTTTCCAGAGGATTTCTTTTAAACGTAATTAATCATATTTTAATAATGATCCTGTGTGTCTATAGGTACTTTTGGAGATTTGGGGCACCAGCCACTAATGTAGGAGGGCCTTCCCCAATAAGAAAAAAACAAAGGAAACCAGATGAGATCAGAACATTTGTTTCATTACCCAAAAGAGAGGGCCTGGTCGTTGAAAAACAATATATCTTCTTGTACAAAATACAGAGCAACATAGCACAGGACATAGAAGCCAGATTCCAAAACTAGACGGTTGAGGTCCAAATCCTGGTTCTGCCCTTAAAACCTAGTTTTTTTAATCTTAACCAAGTCAGTTTACATCTCTGTATCTCTCTTTCCCCTTCTGAAATTCTATCACAGAGTTGTATGAGGATTAAATGAGTTAATATTTGCAAAGCACTCATGCTTAGCACATGATTGTCATATATGTGTTTGCTAAATAAGTAAGCAAAATGCAAAAGCTACTCTTGTAGAACTGTATAGACTATTATATAATTGTATCTAATCTCAAAACATGTTATAAATAACAAGAAATATCTCTCCCTATTTCATTGGTATAGACGTTAAGCACTAAAATAAGATGAGGTCCTTGCCCAAGATATATGTGGTAAAGCATTAGTTTATTCGTCCATTTATTCATTCACTCAACCACAACATAGTGAGGGCATGTGCCCTGCCAAGCTCTGTGCTGGACACTGTACTTGCCATGGGAGTCAAAACCAGAGTCACTGTCTTCACAGAAGTTTTAGTTAGAATCAATGAAGTGTCCTTATCCTCAAATAGATGAGATAATCAAACGTCATAAATGAGAAGTCTATTCCCCTCTGCCTATCTAAAGCAGGGGTTTGCAAACTTTTTCTGTAAAGGCCCAGATAGTAAATATTTTCAGCTTTTAACAGTGGGGTCACTAGGGTTGGTGTCACCCAGTGTGGAAACTCATGGTAGCAGCTTCCCATGCTAATGACCACAATATTGTAGCTAAAATACCAGAAAATTTGACAAAATCAGCAACTATAAAAACACCAGCAGCAACAGAAACAACAGCGCATGCTTGTAGTGCGTGCAGAGGAAACCACGTGATTCGAGGTGTCATTGTAATTGGGTAATAAGGACAGCTCTGACCAGAGTGCATTAGAAGGCTCAAAAGCATATTAGCGTAGAGTTAAGCCTTGCAAGTATATTGACACATCTAAGCTGGGCTTACAAAACTTTTTGTTGTTGTTGTTATAACTAACTACAGGGATATTTTTATGAAAAATAATAAAATTCTGCAGAAACACTGCACAAAAATTTTATAGACAGTCATTTTGGTGTCAGTGTCTCTGACAGTGTCACCTGGTGCAGTTCACACCCCCTGCACCTCCCTAGTGACGCCACTACTTTGCAGGTCATGTGGTCTCTCTGTTGAAATTTTTTAACTCTACTAGTGTATCACCTACGCAACCATAGGCAATATGTACACAAATAGGCATGGTGAGTTCCAATAAACCCTCATGGAAAGATGGGCAGCAGGCCAGATTTGGCCTGCAAGTCGCAGTTTACCAATCCCTAGTCTAAAGGCTTATGCTCTGCATTCCTATAAAGGAGGTATCCCTAAAGCCCAGGAGGAAAAAAGAAAAAGTCACCATTCATCTCCATTTATGGGCACCCTTGTCCACAAACCTTAGAAAATGACTACAACAATAGAAGAAATGACAAGGACACAGAACCCTGTGGGTAGCTTTCCCAGGCTTATACAGTATATGAGCAGGAGAAACTTCACATTCTGAGCTTCCCATTTCAATATGTTTCTAATCGTGATGAATTCCTTTTGTATTTATTGTAGGGACATTAATCATGATTAATTAATTTGGTATGAATTTGGATATAACATTTAATTTCTCCCAAATTTCAGGGGAGCCAATTTCAACAAATAATTGAACAAAAATGACTTACGAAAGGAAGTGAACAGAAAGTTTGCAATGCCAGCCATAAAGTGCAAGATGAAACAGTATACTCTGGCACTACTTTAATGCTATATTAATAAGTGATGGGTTCAGGAGGATATAAATACTGTATATGTGTCTCTTAGTGATGCCTTTCAGCGAATGAATATCAGTAGGAATACAAGCAACCCCAGAGCTAAAGGATGACACATCTCAAGTTCAGGCAAATTGTTGCTGGTCCTCCACTCCTGACCCTGTTCCACTTTCCAGAATGTCTGACAGGGTGACATTTCTCAATCACAGCAGAGAAATGCTCTGCACTGAAACTACTGATGTCTGAAATTGCCTCTTCACAATGCTTTATTTTACAAGGTCAAAACAACCATTTGTCTTCCTTCCTTTCCCTGTCTCATATGCATACATTAGTGTCTCGGCAGAGCACCAATCAGTGGAAAAATAATATCATCAATTCATCTGGGCTTTCAGACCCTAGTGCCAAACCAACAATTCAGTTTAAAAAAAAAGGTCCCTTTTCTCTAGGTAATGCCACAAATTGTACCAGGGATTACCATATAGCATAGATCAAGGGTGGGAAGATAAGAAGTGTGTGCAAACTAAATTCTATAACATTGCCCCAAAGGAAACACATTCTCTTTCTAACATTAATTGTAAATGTTAGTTCATTTCTTCACAGTTACTGCTACTATTGGTGACATTTTAAGGCCAAGCCTGAAAAGCTTAAAAAACGAAATGGAAAGGGCCTGGGCTGGTAAACCACAAGACAAACAAGTACAACCAAATAAGAAAACAATTTCCTTCCTCCCTCCCTCCCTCCCTCCCTCCCTTCCTTCCTTCCTTCCTTCCTTCCTTCCTTCCTTCCTTCCTTCCTTCCTTCCTTCCTTCCTTCCTCCCTCCCTCCCTCCCTCCCTCCCTCCCTTCCTTCTTTTTCAACTGCCTGCCCACCTGCCTGCCTGCCTGCTTTTTTATAAACTTGCCATTCCTGCAACATAGTTTAGCTGGAACCCACCGTTTATATCCCAAAACTGCCATGCTAATTTAAGCTATTGTTATCACTGTAAAATCCAGCTCAAGTATGACCTCATATTTCTCTAGGTCGTGTCGGTTGTTCTCATTCACTCCAGAGCATGTTTTCCTTATCTCCACGTACTACCTACCATGCTGGGTTACAATTGATATTTACATATTTACTTCCCGTTTTAGACTGTGAGCTCCTTGAGGACAAGGCCTGTGTCTAATTCTTCTTTGACTACCCTCTCCTAGTCTTGTGTCTAGCACACTGCCTGACACATGACGTAGTTTATGCTGAACGCATGCTTTTTGAGAGTATGACCTCACATCTCAGCCTTTGCATTATCCTCCTGACTAGCCTTTCTTTTGACAATTGTCTCTTTACTTTAATCTCTTCTCTAGCCCTTGTGATACACACTGCTCAAAACTTTCTGTTTGGAGACTCTGGCCTTATTTATTTTTCATCTAACTTGAAGAATTCCTAAGATGTCCTTCTCAGCCCTTGTTTACTGTCCTTCTTTAAATGTTGTTTTATGTTTGCTCTTAAATCCATTTTACTGGTGTGCCTTTTGCTTTCTTATCTCTATTATATATTCCTTAATAAAAAGTGTGAACAGGAAACTTGCCTTTGCTTTTTTGTCTGTTTTGTTTTTGTTGGTGTTGGCCAGTTTCATGGAAACCATCTCTCCTTCATTCTTAGCCATGTGTTTTGGGTGGGATTGATTCCGTTCCCAATTCCAGATATGGGCCCTGATTGGCATACTTCCCCTGACTGAGAGGATGGTTCAAAGATGAGAATGTAATCCTTTCAGACTCAAGGAGTTAATATAAGATATTTGCTGGGATTCTAGGAATGTGGAACTTTGCTGTCTTCTCTGAGAGTTAAAAAACCTGTCTTTCTCTTCTGGTTGACATGTTGAGGGTGTGCCATCCAGAACCATATGCCATCCAGAACCATATGAAAACCTAATGGGTGAGGCAGAAAGACTGTGCCACATTGTGGAACCTGGGGATGGTCCCACTTTATGAAAGACACAGAGCAGATAGACAGCAAGAAATTACACCCTTCGTGATATAATTTAAACTGCTTCCACTGATACCAATCTCTGGCCTTTTAGGTTATGTAAGACAATTCCCTTCACTGTTTATCCTAGTTTACACAGAGCTTTCTGTCACTGGAAATTATAAGATTCTTTATTGATATATATGACATGGACAGTGAATCAGCACAGACTTTTATTTGAATCCTGACTGTACCACATTACAACCCAGACAGCCACACAAACTCTGTCTTGGTTTTCCCATCTGAGAAATGGAGCTAGCATCTACTTTGCAGACTTGATATAACAACTAGAGGTAATGTCTGTAAATCTTCTGGCTCATTATAGGGCTCAGCAAATGTTAGCTGCTGCTGTCATTAACTATTGATTAACCTACAAGGTTAACTATGAGGCCTAGTATGTGACACAACTCATAGACACTCAAGGTTGGTTTGAAAAAAATACCTATATACACTTATATGTAAATGCATGTGTGTGTATGGAGTCCCTCGGTGGTGCAGTTAACACCCTCAGCTGCTAACCAAAAGATTTGAAGTTCAAGTTCACCCAGAGGTGCCTTGGAAGAAAGACCCAGAAATCCACTTCCAAAAATTCAACTATTGAGAACCCAGTGGAGCAGAGTTCTACTCTGACACACATGGGGTCACCATGAGTCAAAGCTGACTTGATGGTAACTGGAATATATATATATATACACACACACACACACACACACACACACACACCCTGGTGGCACAGTGGTAACCAAAAGGTTTCTGATTCAGATTCACCCAGTTGCTGTGCAGGAGAAAGACCTGGCGATTGATCTGCTCCCATAAAGACTACAATCTAGGAAACCCTATGGAGCAGTCCTACTCTGTCAAATAGTGTTGCTATGAGTTGGAATTGACTTGATGGCACATGACAACGTATATATATATATATCAGTATTCTATGTCACATGTCTGGAATGAGTCATGATTCATCAGACGTAGGTGGCGAGTAGCTATTTGCAAAGCTGGATTATAAATCTCTGATTTAATAAACCTTTCTAGAGCTGCAGAGTTTTATTCCCATTTGACAAAGATCTGTGGAGTTCTTAGCAAGTTGTGACAAGAGGCCATTTTTTCCCACTCTGATGAGCTCATTCTGTTCCTGGGCTGTATCTTGTAAATCAGGAGAAATCATCATACGAATTCTTCTGGAGGAATTGACATGTCAGCTGATCTCTGCACCATTAATTTCCAGTTGCTTAATGTACACAATTATATTAGTTCCTCCTTGGGGTGGGAACTGGGGGTGGAGTGAGGGAGAATGGGGGCGGGGAGAGGTTAATAGAAAGCTACGCTGTGTTTTCTTGGCTTTCAAGCTATTATAAAGGAATAGAAGAAAAAATCTTACCATGATATGTACTTCAGAAATATTTCCATTGTAGAGACTAAAGACTTCTCTACCTAACATTGAGAGATCGAACCTTGATTTCTAAATCTTATTGGTAACGATGCAAATACCAGCTCAATCCTTCTATTTCCAAACAGAGGGAAATGAAGTCACTGCTTTCCAGGTGACAAACACTAAGGAGTGGCAAGCAGAAGCAGAAGTGCTAAAGGGGCAGATGGCTGATTGCACAATCATCTAGAACTAGGACCTGCTATGTATTTACCATCCTGGACTGTGAATGAGGACAAGGTACTGGGGACGTAACTCTGGGTCTGTCTGATAGCTTGTCAGCAAATGCTGTAACATTTTCATCCCCCAGGCTGACAAGATTTGCCAAATGGAGCAATAACTTGTTTTGAGGAGTACCGATGTCTATGTGTGTGCGTTTTGTAAATAATCTAGGGGGTAAGAAGGAATCGAACAACAAAGGGCAGCTTTGCAGATCACAGCCCAGGATGATTGCTTGACAGCTCTGTGCCAGCTCTGCTGGTGAACAAATAAAAATGAGCCATTCCCCTTCTCTGAGGACTCTGTATTTTTAAAGGGGGATAATAAATGCAAAGCTGTGCAAAGCCTGGCTGGGGGAAATATGAAATCCATCTCCTATCATTTGCATAACATAATCAGCAGTGCTCTGTTAATCAGGCTGGGGGAGGCAGTGGGAACATGTGTTCTGTCAAGAGGTCCTGGAGCAGACCCCAGAGTGTGTGCTGCACCTTTCTGAGCTTTACCACAGAAGACTGCCACCCCTTTTGACACTCCTCCCAGCCCCAAGACTGAAGACCACTAATGCTAGCACCAGCCCTCCCTGGTTCCTTCATGAACAGTGAGGACCACATTGCGGTAATATCTGCCTGAATCACCTGTTCCTGCCCTTTGAAAGACACTGACACTTGTCCAACTCATAACTATGTGCATGGTGACATGTCTGAGCAGGAGAATTTCACACCATTTCTTGCTTTGTGCATGAATGACTCATTTTTCAGGGATACTGTCTCGGCCATTTCAGAAGATATCTTGAGATGAAGGTAATTCTTATCCTTGTAATTCTGCAGCACAAAGTGCTACAGGGTCCACTTTGTATTATTGTTTCCATGGCAATCAGATACTTGACATTTTATTTAAACTATTAATCTAGAATGGCTCACCAGCCTATAAAAGGAAAGTTGAACTCTGAAATTTCAGTCCTTGAACCAATGCTATACTCATAGGTAAGATGCATAATTAACTTTCACTGTTTCAAAAATCCGTAGTCACAATGTGTGCTAAACACATCAAAAAATACAACCTTCCTCCAACAGCTCCCTTTTTGACCTCTTTTTGTTACCCTGTTCGTGACCAGAGGGACAGATAGCTCCTACCTACATTTTCCACCTCTGAGGTTTCTTGGGAAGCTGCTTTCCCACTTACAGTGCAAGGACTCGTATAACTGTTTGAAGTGGAAGAAATGGGCACGAGCTGCACAATACTGTTTTTATAGGGTATTGTATGAGGTAGTGCTGGCTTGCTATTTTTGGTTGGTGAAGCATGAATGTTGATAAAAAGTATTTGGGACACAAATGTCCCTCTGGACTCTAGGAAGTAGAATTTGGGGGATACATACGTCCCTCTGGACTCTGAGGGTTGGATCGGTGGGATGAGGGGAAAAAAAAATCCATACTACCTACCGAAAATTCAGACACACTCAATTATTCAGTATGCATTCCATTAGTGAAAACACATGGTATCGACAAAAAATTCAAAGCAGAAAATAATGGGGTCTTGAAAGAGTTACTTACATTCAAAAGAGATGGCAAGGGCTGGGCGTTTGACGCTCTCCCCCTCCACCTTTTGCCAAGATCCTCCACCCCAGCCCTCGCCATGCGCGCTGCAAACCTGAAGTCAATTCAAACTGCATGTGATTAAAAGATGGAAATATTCCCCCTGGACACTGGGCAATTTATTTGTGAAAAAGATTTAATGAAGAAATTCAAAGCAGCTAGTGCCCTACAAAGAAAGCTCATTTGTGAATCTCTATGTTCTCTCTGCTGCCCTGAGCTCATCTGAGGGGAGGAGGAGGAACCAGTGCCCTACAGCTATTGCCAAGTGTATCACATGTGAGTTTCTCAAGATATAAATATTCCCAGGCAGCTAAATCCATTAGAGCAGGCTGTTTTTAGGCGGTCAGACTCTAGGCAAAGCTTCTGCTGGCCAAATTGTGAGCATGGCTGTTGGCCTTCAGGTCTCAACGTGGTCCTTACTTCTGCTCAGATGCCTCTTCCCTCCAGTTCCCCCATCCTCAATTGTGTCATCTCACTCTGGATATTCCAAGACTAAGCCACATCAGGATGTGTCTTTAAAGGTCTTTTCTTCTTTAGTCATCATAAAGCGACCTTGTCTCATCTTGCCATCCTTCAGTATTTGGATCCCAGCTTTAGAAGACAAAACCTGACACAAAATCCCCACATTCATGTGATAATGGTAATAAAGGCTAATAATATCCGGCTTCCTAGGACATTTAAGCTTTAGAGCAAGACACATCAGAATTCAAATATTCCCTTACTTGTTATGAGAACTTGGGCAAGTTGCTTAAACTCCTTTGGGCTCAAGTATCTCATGTATAAATGGGAGAAAATCATTTCTCACTTTCAGGTTTTTCTTTTCCCACTTTGGTATAGATAAAACGAGATTATGGATGTAAAACTTGTAAAATGCCCTTAAAACATTAGTTATTATTTGTAGCAGAGGGAAACCAATGACACGACCGCTTAATTCAAATAAATAAGCCTCAATGGAAAAGTGGAAGAAGGCTCCAAAGTGGAAGAGAGGATTTGTTAGGGGATGCCTTTCACGGCCTTCACTTTGCATCAAACTGTTATCCGTAATTCAATGCAATCTCAAGCAATCTCAGTGCAGAATATTTGTAGAAAATGACAAGCTGACTCTAAAATTAATATGGAAATACAAAGGGCCTAGAATAATCAAAGTAATCTTAAAACAAAAAGTCAGAGAACTTAAATTATCTGATTTTAATACTCACTAGAAACTTGCGGTGATCAAGATGTAGTACTGGTATAAGGATTAAGATATATATCAATGGAACAGAATAGAGAGCCCAGAAATAAGCTCACACTTATATAGTCATTTGATTATCTACAAAGATGCTAAAGAAAGATATTTGGGAAAGAAAGTCTTTTCAGCAAATGTTGTTGGAATAATTGGATATCCATACGGAAAAAAATGAATCCTTATCCCTGCCTTACACTGTACATAAAAATTAAGTCAAGATGGAACACATTTACAAGTAAGTCATGGACAAAAATAACCATAAAAAAACTGATAAATTCGACCATATCAAAACAAAAACTTCTCTTCTGAATACCAGATAAGTCCATCAAGAAAACAAACAGCTAAATCACAGATAGGAAGAAATGTTGGCAAAACCTGACACAGAATACCACAACCAGGGTACAAAAGAAATTCCCACAACTCAATAATAAACAACTCAATAGAAAATGGACAAAATATTTGAATAAATACTTTGTAAAAGAAGATATAAAAATGGCCGATCAACATATTAAAGAGTGCTCATCATTAATCATAAGGGAAATGCAAATTAAAATTGTAACAAGATATAACACCCATGAGAATGGCTAAAATAAAAAGACTAAGACACTAAGTAGTGTTGAGGTTGTGAAAGAACTCATATGTTGTTGGTGGGAAAGTGAAACTGTGCAATCACTTTGGAAGAAAAGTCTGGAAGTTTCTTGTAACACTAACCATTTACCTTATAACTCAACACTGCCTATAGCCCATAACTCCATTTATCTGTTCACAAAAATATGTGTATATGAGAATGTCCCTGGCAGCTTTATTCATAATAACCCCAAACTAGGAATAACTCAGGTGTTCATTAATAGAACATGTAAACAACATACGGTATATCCATACAATGAAATAATACTCCGCAATAAGGGGATGAATTACTAGCATGAATAACAACACCAGTGTATTTCAAAAACATTATATTTGAGTGGAAGAAGCCTTATACAAAAGAATAATACTGTATGATTCCATTTATATAAAAATGTAGAATAGACAAAAATAATCTGTGGTGGAAAAATTGTAACAGTAGTTGGATTTGGACTGACTGGTGCTGCAGTGGCTAAGAGCTTGCCTGCTAACCAAAAGGTCAGCAGTTTGAATCCACCAGCTGCTCCTTGGAAACCCTATGGGGCAGTTCTACTCTGTCCTACAGGGTCACTATGAGTTGGAATCGACTCGTTGGCAACGTGATGATTAAGGCACATGGAGGATATTTTCTGGGGTGATAATATTTTTCCATATCTTGAACAGAACTGGGGTTACATAGGTGTATGCATTTGCTAAAAATTAGTGAAAATTTCCTTAAGGCTATACCAAAAATTTTATACCAAAAGAAAAACTTTAAACAAATATTGACTTCTAGTTTTAACTATATGCACGCAGAAGTGTTTAGGAGAAAGTGTATTCTTGTCTGCAATTTACTGTGAAAGGCATCAAAAATAAGATGGATTAAGAGACAGTGGGATAGATAGATAAACGATAAAGCAAGGATAGTGAAATATTAATGGCAGAATCTGGGTCTGTTCACTGTAAAATTCTTTCACCTTTACATTTTAAATTCTGAAAATAAAATGTAGGAGGAAAAGTGTTACTTATTTCTTCTATTCACTGGCAATTAATCAAAAACCAAAAATCCAAACCCAGAGCCGTCGAGTCGATTCCGACTCATAGTGACCCTATAGGACAGAGCAGAACTGCCCCATAGAATATCCAAGGAGCGCCTGGTGGTTTCGAACTGCTGACCCTTTGGTTAACAGCCGTAGCACTTAATCACTACGCCACCGGGATTTCCCACAATTACTCAAAGGACTGTAAAAATACTTTTTCCACATTGCATGCTCTTTGGCCTTTAGATTGATTAAACTTCATTCATTCATTTGTTCAACAAATAATTTTTTTTCGGGAGTGTCTGCTACATAGTGGGTACTAGGATAGGCACTGGAGATCTTGTAGTGAACAAAACAGTCACAGACTCTGATCCATGAAGCTTATGTTTCAGTGGGCACAATATATAATGAGCAAATATATAGACTAATTATAAATGGTGAGGTGTCATGAAAGAATCAATTGCGGGTCTGAGACTGAAGGGACAGAGAGTACCACTCCTCTTATATAGGGTAGTCACAAAGGGCCAACCATGGAAGCTGGGGGAAGAGGAATCCCAGGGGAGCATACAAGGTGTGCACGACTCCAACAGCTGAAAAGACAGTGAGGCTCGTTGGAGAGGGAAACACAAAATGAAGTTGGGTAATGGGTAGGAGCAGGATTAAGTGGAGCCTTGTAAGCCACGAAGTATCCTAAATGCAAGAGGAAGGCACTGGAGGGTTTTTAGAATGTGATACGATCAGACTTATGTTTTAAAAACAGTGTAACTACTATGGGGAGAACTCTCTAGAGTGCAAGAGTCCAAATGGGGAGGCCAGGTGAGAGATAATAGTGGCCCAGACTAAAATGGTGGCACTGGGGACAGAAGGAAGTGGGGTGATTAGTGATGTGTTATAGTTGGGGGTTGAACATGCCAATTTTGGTTCTAGTTAGGTGCCATTGAGTCGGTTCCGACCCATAGTGACCCTATGCACAATAGAATAAAACACTGCCTGGCCCTGTGCCGTCCTCACAATCCTTATTATGCTTAAGTCCATTGGTGCAGCCATTGCGTCAATCTGTCACAACCCATCTCTTCCTTTTTTTTCTGACCCTCTAGTTTACCAAGCATGATGTCCTTCTCCAGGAACTGAACCCTCCTGCCAACATGTCCAAAGTATGTGAGACATAGTCTCGCCATTCTTGCTTCTAAGGAGCATTCTGGTTGTACTTCTTCCAAGACAGATTTGTTCGTTCTTTTGGCAGTCCATGGCGTATTCAATATTCTTTTCCAACACCACAATTCAAAGGCATCAGTTCTTTGTTCTTTATTCATCAACCAGCTTTCACATGCATAGGAGGTGACTGAAAACTCCATGGCTTGGGTCAACCACACGTTAGTCTTCAAGGTGACATCTTCGCTTTTCAACACTTTAAAGAGGTCTTTTGCAGGAGATTTGCCCAATGCAATGGGTCTTTTGATTTCTTGCCTGCCGTTTCCGTGGGTGTTGATTCTGGATCCAAGTAAAATGAAATCCTTGACAACTTCAATCTTTTCCCCATTTATCATGATGTTGCTTATTGGTCCAGTTGTGAGGATTTTTTTTTTTTTTTGTATTGATGGGTAATCTATATTGAAAGCTGTGGTCTTTGATCTTCATCAGTAAGTGCTTCAAGTCCTCTTCCCTTTCAGCAAGCAAGGTTTTGTCATCTTCATAACACAGGTTGTTAATGAGTCTTCTTCCAGTCCTGATGTGCTGTTCTTCATATAGTCCAGCTTCTCGTATTATTTGCTCTGCATACAGATTTAATAGATATGGTGAAAGGATACAACCCTGACGCACATGTTTCCTGACTTTAAATCCCTTCTTCTGTTGGAACAACTGCCTCTTAATCTATGTACAGGTTCCTAATGGGCACAATTCAGGGTTCTGAAATTCCCATTCTTTTCAATGTTATCCAGAATTTGTTCTGATCCATACAGTTGAATGCCTTTGCATAGTCAATAAAACACAGGTAAATATTTTACTGGTATTCTCTGCTTCCAGCCAGGATCCATCTGCCATCAGCAATGATATCCCTGGTTCCACGTCCTCTTCTGAATCTGGGTTGAATATCTGGCAGTTCCCTGTTGATACACTGCTGCAGCCGCTTTTGAATGATCTTCAGCAAAATTTTGCTTGCACATGATACTAATGATATTGTTCCATAATTTCTGCATCTGATGGCATCGCCTTCCTTGGGAATAGGCACAAATATAGATCTCTTCCAATTGGTTGGCCAGGTAGCTGTCTTCCAAATTTCTTAGCATAGATGAGTGAATACTTCCAGCGCTGCATCCTTTGTTGAAACCTCTCAACTGGTATTCCATCAATTCCTGGATCTTTATTTTTCACCAATGTCTTCAGTGCAGATTAGAGTTCTTCCTTCAGTACCATCGGTTCCTGCTTATATGGTACCTCTGGAAATGGCTGAATGTAGACCAATTCTTTTTGGTATAGTGAAGCTGTGTATTCTTTCCATCTTCTTTTGATGCTTCCCGACTCATTTAATATTTTCCCCACAGAATCCTTTTGTTGCAACAGAAGTTTTGAATTTTTTCTTCAGTTCTTTCAGCTTGAGAAAAGCCGAGTGTGTTCTTCCCTTTTGCTTTTCTAACTCCATGTCTTTGCATATGTCCTTATAATACTTTGTCTTCTCAAGCCGCCCTTTGAAATCTTCTGTTCAACTCTTTTACTTCATCATTTCTTACTTTTGCTTTAGCTATTCAACATTCAAGAACAACTTTCAGAGCCTCGTCTAACATCCATTTTGGTCTTTTCTTTCTTTCCTGTCTTTTTAAGGACACTTGCTTCTTCACGTATGATATCCTTGATGTCATTGCACAACTTGTCTGGTCTTTGGTCAGTAGCGTTCAGTGCGTCAAATCTATTCTTGAGATGGTTTCTAAATTCAGGTGGGATATAGTCAAGGTTGTGCTTTGGCTCTCGTCGGCTTGTTCTAATTTTCTTCATTTTTAACTTGAACTTGTGTATGAGCAATTAATGGTCAGTTCTGAATTCGGCCCTTGGCCTTGTTCTGATTGATGATATTGAGCTTTTCCATCATCCCTTCCCTCAGATGCAGTCGATTCAATTCCTGTGTATTCCATCTGGTGAAGTCCACATGAATAGTTGTCATTTATGTTAACGAAAAAGGTATTTGCAATGAAGAAGCCACTAGTCTTGCAAAATTCAAACATGTGATCTCTGGCATCATTTCTATTACCAATGCCATATTTTTCAACTACTGATCCTTCTTTGTTTCCAAATTTTGCATTCGAATCTCCAGTAATTATCAATGTATCCTGATTGCATGTTCTATCAATTTCAGAAGTTGGCAAAAATCTTCAATTTCTTCATCTTTGGCCTTAGTGGTTGGTGCATAAATTTGAATAACGGTTGTATTAACTGGTCTTCCTTGTAGGCATATGGATATTATCCTATCACTGACAGCCTTGTACTTCAGGATAGATCTTGAAATGTTCTTTAGATGATGAATGCAATGCCATTTCTCTTCAAGTTGTTGCTCCTGGCATAGTAGATCATATGATTGTCCAATTCAAAATGGTCAATACCAGTCCATTTCAGCTCACTAATGCCTAGGATATTGATGTTTATGTGTTCCATTTCATTTTTGATGATTTCCAATTTTTCTAGATTCATACTTCGTACATTCCAAGTTCCGATTATTATTAGATGTTTGCAGCTGTTTCTTCACATTTTGAATCATGCTACATCAGCAAATGAAGATCCCAAAAGCTTGACTACATCCACGTCATTAAGGTCGACTCATTTTAAGAAGGCAGCTCTTCCTTCCCTAGTGGCCTTTTGAGTGGCTTTCAACCTGAGAGGCTCATCTTCCAGCACTATATCAAACAATGTTTTGCTGCTATTCATAAGGTTTTCACTGGCTAAATCTTTTCAGAATTAGACTGCTGGGTCCTTCCTAGTCTGTCTTAGTCTGCAAGCTCAGTTAAAACCTGTCTACCACGAATGACCTTGCTAATATTTGAATACTGGTGGCATAGCTTCCAACATCACAGCAACACGCAAGCCTTCGCAGTTTAACAAACTGATAGACATATGGGGGAGATTTATATCTAGATATAGATGTAAAGAAAGTAGCTTTTTGATGAAATATCATAGTGTTCTCTGAAGTCAAGAGGAAAATGCCTTTAAAAAAAATTTACATTCTCCTGGGAGGAAGAAGAAGACAGTGCAGGTGAGGCATTTTGCATCCATCTTCCAAGCCAGCAGGGCTGGTAGCTTTTGTCATCTTATTATTTTAGTGGACTGCATATGAAAAACTTTTAAAAACTCATTTTTAAGAGAATAACAATGAGAGTCTGGTTTGTGTCCATGTACACTAAGTGAAGTGGAGCTTCACCAATCATCAGTATTATCATCAGCGAGGCTCTTTTAACGACCGTTGCTGTTGGGGAAAATGGAGTCCTTTTTGGTTTGTTTTTTAACTAATCCTCCAGATTGCTTGTCAGTCCACATTAATAAAAATCACCAGATAAGCGCCCAGTACTGTTCCACTTTGCTCACACAGAAGCAGCCATAGTATTTTATCTTTAAGAAATTATAAAATAAAAACATCATGGCAATCTGTCTCCCACATCTGCCACCATGCTGATTGCCAGGGCGAATTTGGCTCATTTGGCTAAGTTAGCTGTCCAGACAGCATCTTTGTATTGCTCACATTTTACTTTCTACCCTCAGAAGCTTTCTATTCTAAGGACCAGCTTCTCTGATGGAGACATTTGTACAGCTCTCTTCCCTTTAAGACCCCTATTATCATTTAATATAATATTTTATCATGTTTCTGGTGAAAGTTTACACTACAATTTAGGTTCCTATTTAACAATTACTACACATGTTGTTCAGAGGCATTGGTTACATTTTTCACAATGTTTTAACATTCTCATTAATTCCCTTCTGGATGTTCTAAATATTGTTTGAAAAATTGGCGTTGTTATGGTTAAAACCGAAGACTGACTAATGTTTATACACACAAAAAAAATTGAGCTGCGGTTCTGTTTATACCCTTCTACTGTGGACAATATTCATGTTTGGTTGAAGAAAAGACGACTGGCTTCATTGGATATGCAAAGAGAGGAAGATGTTAAACAGGTTAGATATGCAAACTTGCTTTCATTAGGTAATTGCCATTGGAGGTTTTAATGAAGACAGAATAAACTTTCTTTCCTAAAACAAGAATGATCACTCTTAATACAACATACAAACAAACTTCTAATTCATGGACATTTGTACTGTGCCTACCAGTACCAGTTGCCATCGAGTTGGTTTTGCCTCATGGCGGCTCCACGTGTGTCAGAGTAAAACTGTGTTCTGTAGGGTTTTCAGTAGCTGGTTTTTCAGACATAGATTGTCAGGTCTTTTTCTGAGGCACTTCTGGGTAGATTCAAACAGCTAACCTTTGGGTTTTTTGGGTGGGTTAACCCTTCAGTTAGCAGCTGAGTGCGTTAACTGTTGGCACCACCCAAGGACACCTCTTTCTATGGCCCAAATGTATTTTTATGCAAAGCACTACCTTACACCTCAAGGCAGACAACATCGTTGTAGAGAAGGAACCTGGTTCTCAAGTCTGTTTTCTATCTAGAAGCACACTATACAACCTCTACCTTGGGAGAGTCTGTGCTGCCAAATTGGTCCTCTGCTAAAGTAGTAAGAGATTTGCTAAGAAACATCTGAATTTTACCTGTTCTCCCTTGTAACCAGGGTATCCATGTACTGGGTGATTTAAGTGGGAATTGAAGGGAAGTGGTACATACAGGGATTGGAAAAAAAAAATGTCTTGGTTTCCTCTTCCTTGTGGTTAAGGTGAGGCAACAAAGGCCATCCCTCCTCCATCGTGCTTGTGTTCAAGGAAACTGAAAAGTTAAGAAAGAACAGGGACCATCAAGCAGGACTTCTGGGACTTTCATTTTTAACCTGAGCTGAAAACACAGGGACTTGGAGATCTCATTGGTAACCCTTTAAACTGAAGTCAAAGGGTTCAAAAAGAAAAAGAAAGTCTATGAAATATATACTAATGGCAGAAACCACAGTGAGAGAGGGAAGTAATATGTGATTTGGGATAGACTCCTTTGACATATTCATTGATCTCAGTGACTTGCAGAGTGCTGATAGCACTCTGGCCTCAGGGTAAGGAGCCTTGCCAGCTTCCAGATCAAAGGAGCGTCTAGGTGCTGAATCCCTGGCGTACTCCCAAGCAAAAGTGCCTGGAGCCACATTTGCTAATTACAGGTTGTGTTCTGCTGTTTCCAAACAGGGCGAAAGTGACAGAAGTTTAACTGTGAATAATTACACACTTGAATAAGTATGTGATTAGCACTATTTGTTGTGGTTGGGACTGAAGTGATGGGACAAGAATGGAGTGATTGCATTATTTACAGCTTAATTGTAGGCAAGTAATTACTTATGTAAGCTGATAGTGTGGGGTCAGAGAGGATCTGCAGAAGAATGTAGATGATCTGAAAGGCAACTTCTCAAGCCAGACACCCTGCTCCCTACCTCCTCTGAGCTGAATAAAGGGAATCAACTGTGTGTTTCTTGAATGAAATGCTTTGGAATGTTAAATGTCTTGTTCAGCCTAAGCAAAGGATCAGCAGAGGTATTTTAAAATCTCAGCTTGGAAAGTAATAAATCACAAATGCCACCTAGTGGTTCTTAGCATCCAGTGGCTATATAATGTAGGATAGCTTAGTTCGGGTGAGGGTTTTTCTAGAGAAGGAGTGAGATAAGGGTGGGGAGTGTTCCAGTTATAGCAATTGAGTTGAATGGGTTAGAACTCAAAGCCGATCACCCCATGCCCAGGTCTTCCTCCATTCCAGCCCACCTCTCTTTTCTTTCAGCCTTCATGCCTACCTAACCAGATAACCATGGTTTAAAAATCTCCCCCAAATTACACTGTTGTAATTGCTTTTTTTTTTTAGGTGCAGTGGAAATTTGACTGCAAACCACTTTGTCGTTTTTACTTTTCCTCAGGTCACTAAAATAATAAATGAAAAAGTCTACACCTTTCTTGATTTGGGAGTTGATTGCATGTTTGTGTTTCCTTGGCTGCCACTTCTTATTCACCAGGTGATTGAAAGCCACTCTCTCAATTACTACACTTCTCCTTTCAAGTGTTAATGTTGAGATTTGTATCTAGAGGGATCCTGTTGCCAAGAACTCTCCCTGAGAGAGTGCCTTTTGGTAAATGCATTTAGGGTGAGGGAAAGGGTGGAGAGAATGATTTTTTTTTTTTTTTTGTTAAACCTTATTTATTTTCACATCCCTCCCCAAAGAGTTTATTTTCATAGTTTTGTTAAGTAATAAACAGACAAGTCAATTTCCTTTTAACAGGAAAATTGCGGTAAACCCAGAGAATATTGCACAAACGGAGATGTAAGGGAGTCTGTCCTGCAAGCCCTGCCTTCCCCAACTGACTGGAACCTCTTTCTCCAGCTTAACACGGGGAGGGGGGGCGGGGGATAGAGGAGGTGATGGTGACTTTCCTAACTTTCCCAAGCCACTGACTCAAAGATATTTTTTGTAGGAGATGGCCACTCCATTCGCAAGAGCTTTGATTTCACATATAGTTAATGATTTCTTATCTTGAGGCCATTTCCCTCTGCGCTCTCAACTCTCAGCACAATAACCATGCCACTTCTTTTGTGGGCCATTCTCCCACAGATGACCACACAACCCCAACCCTGGACAATCTTTCTCATTCTCGGGATTTCCCTCACACTTTTGGATACTATCACCCCTCAAAATCTGCCTAATTAGATCAAGGGCTTTCTTTTCATATGGATACCACTTATGAGCATGTCACCAGAAATCTCTTTCCTTCTCTAAAATAGGGAGATTACCCTTAGATAACCTTTGTCTAGACCTAGCCATGCTTCTCCAGAATGCTTATTCCAGGATACTTACCACTTTCTTCTTCTTCCTTAGTGCTCTTATTCCATGTGCACCCAATAACAACACATCCATCTTATAGTCAAACCAAAAATGAAACCCATTGCCCTTGAGACAATTCTGACTTATCTTTTTTTTTTTTTTTTTATAGGACAGGGTAGAACTGCCCCCATAGTGTTGAGAACCTGGTGGATTTCAACTGCTAACCTTTTGGTTAACAGCCGTAGCACTTAACCACTTTGCCACCAGGGCTTCCCATCTTATAGTAAGAAAGCCTCATTTCATCTGAAAAGCAGCTGTTGATGGGCTGCCATGTTTCAGCTTTGTCTTTTTCTCCTCGTTCTATCACAGATCCTATTCTGCCCACCAAGGGATGTATCTCACTCTTAGACGTGGATGACTACCCCCTCACTCAGCCCACTGAGAAGCATATCATTCTTAGAGATGGTTGACCGCACATTCTAAACCCCCCTTCTCATTTGGCAATGGTCCTTTTAGAACCATTTCTTAGCCCTTCACTTCACCATTCAGGTTGAATTTATGATTATGTTTGTTTTGAAATTTCTAAAATAGGTTGGATATTTTAGAAACTGTTAAAATACTTTATTGAGTAATTTTAGATTTTGTCCTTAAACCAAATAGCAAAGGGATGGAATGGAATCGAAAGTATGAAATGTGAACATTTATAGGAGGGTCAGCTTGGAGCCTGGCCCCAGTGCTGCAAATCTCCAACTGAGTAACTTTGACCAAGTTACAACTTCTCAAAATTGACATTCCTAAATGTAAATTGAGGGGCTTAACTAGATGATTTCTCAAGAATCATCTTTGGAAGGAACTCACGGCACCCTTAGAATACCCACCTTGGGATAATCCCAAAAGGCTGGAAAAGATACATGCTCCTGCCCTGAGTTAAAAAAAAAAAAAAAAAAAATCTCTCTCCAAAACTCTCTTTGCCTTCTCCATAGTGATGTCTTGACTTTCAACCCTTACAATCCAAGTGCCGTTGATTCTACTGCCTTCTCCACTACTTGTCCTTCTTGGAGACCTGATAGACGCTACTGGCCCAGAAGTCACTGGCATGATGAAAGCTCAAATCCAGCCAAATTGCACAGTTAGTTCCCAAGGAAACATCTGGGCAATCTTCTCAATACTACAACGAGCTCATTTTGGACTTTGTATCCTTCATAGAACAGGAGACAGTGCATTCCTATAAACATTGGTTCAAGTTATTTGCAAATGAACTGCACTTCTGATCTCTTCTTCCCTTCCAGATTTCCTCGCAGCATTTTTCTGTGATGTAAACACTGGTTCCATTTTACGTGTTGCCGCTGCTAAGGAAATGCTATTCTTGCTGCAATGCTTTCCTTTAGAGCTAAGCTTTCTAAAAAAAAAAATAGAGAAGTTATACTTTGAGAGCAAACATGATGAAGGTTGCTGGACAGAAGCAGCACAGCTGCAGCCACTGCCACAGACTGATTGAATAAAGAATGTTTTCTCTTTCTCCTCTTTGCTTTCTCACTTGTACCCGTAGCAGGGAAATAACCCTACTCTCCTTAGGGACCCAACCTGACTGTGTTTTTAAAATTAATATGTGTTAGCTACGTTGGTGGTGGGGGATGTTGCTAAGAGGGATGAGAGGCTTTGATTTGTCTTTTACTTTCATTTCATAGCCACAAGTGGTGTAAAATATTCTATCCCTCATCACTTGAGCAGCCAGCCATTAAACATACCAATCAGAAGAAAATGCTAAATAGCTGGTGACTGCAGTGGCATAAGCTACGTTTAATCATTTACTTTGAATCTCTTTAAGACGATAATACCCTAGCCTATAAGAGAATCAATATGTTGCATTAAAACAGGATTTGATGTTGCATAACACAATATTTAAAAGCACAATGGAAAAGATTCTTAGAACAACAATTCAACTCTGAGTAGAAAGGGGTAAGGACTGCTGTGATTTCCATCGCCCCATTTTTAAAGGAGAACGGATGTTCCTTTTTCTTTCTTTCCTTTTTTTAAGATTTATTTTGAAGAATATTTTGTTCTATCAGAAGTGGTAAACTCTATGAGACCATTGAGTTTAAATAATTTTAGATTAGTTTTTCTTTTTTATATGCCTGGGAAGCAAGACAATGTGGTACTAATTCTCAGTTTAGTGAAATGGAAGCTCAAAATGTCATGAGGTGCCTTGCCAAAGCAACAAGTGAATGTCCCAAGGTACTTGTTGATGGAAATTATCACTTTCCTTCCTCATTTTCTGCCTCCAGTAAAAACAGCAGGGCCTCTGGCTTGGAACCAGGCTAAAAGGAGCAGCAGCATTTAGGGGGAAGATGACAAGAGAGGGGAGTGGAGCGGAGATGGGGCCACCTCCCCAAGAGCTTTTTGGTGATGAGTCAAATGGCTCTACACCAAGAAAATCAAGGATGTGGCTGAGCTCATGCAAAGGAGTTTCTAAGGCACATAGTCTCCAAGATCCCCCAGGTACTTAAGTGATGTAGTCAAGCATTTTGGTTTAGTAAAAAAAGGACTTTACTGGGATTTTGGCTTGGCCACTAATTTGCTGGCTTTAAGGCTTCAGATCTTTTAAAATTGGATACAAAGCCATTTCCTATCACACAAGGACTTCATGGTAGTTAGTGAATCAATGACTCAAATGTGCTTTGAGCTTCTTGGCAAGGTTCTAACATCTCAAGGTGTTACTCTACGCACAAGATTTCCTGACTTCAGTTGAATCAACAGCAGTTACAACTAATGGCAATCTCTTTGGGGTAGGTAGAAAACTGGGATTTCCTTTGTTTAACCACCTCATTTTTTTTTTTTTTTTTAGCCTAAGGCAGTCTGGCACAAAATGGTTTTGTGGATGGATAAGCATCTGTTCTTATTTACCAGGATGCCACAGAGTACTGCCATACTCATTTACTACCTACTGGGAGTTTCGTGAGGCTTGTCATGACTATTCTAGCAGTATACCAGAGAAAGACAAGAGCTTTGGAAGTTGAAAACATATTTAATGTTTGCTGATGACTAACAAGTGCTTTTAATTTGTTACTGACTTTAAACTTGTGATTTTAGTCAACAGTGAATTCATTCTGAATATGCTCAAGAGGTGAAAGTTGGTGAGGCAAAGCATCCCAAAATGATTTTCGTGAATTGTTTTCCAAGTTTCACACAGTTCAATGAAGAGGTACACAACAAGCTTATCTGTTCTGTTGGGAGAGACACACTTTTGCTGTAGTTCTCCTCTGCTAGGATATTGTCATGCCCCTGATCTCTATCCTCTATCTTTTCTTCTACCTTTCCCTAGGTGACCTCCTCTACAACCATGGCTTCAGCTGAGCTCCAGACAGAACATCTACAAGAAGTCCTGCAGACCCAATCAAAGAGTAAATGTTATTTTCAAACTAAAATTGGTATTTCTCCTTTCTAACCCAGAAGGCTGTGGTCACACTTGAGTTTTCTCTCTTTCCCATTCCTAATATTCATTCAGTTGCCACGTTTTGATGGTCTATCTACTTAACATCGTCTGTATCCATCTTCTCCTCTTTATTCACAATGCCACTAAGGTCTGGGATTCTGCAAAAACCTCCTAATACTTCTACTGACTCAGTCTCACTTCCAATCCCTCAGGTTGCTGTAGGTGCAGGTTTATCTGGTCTTCATCATGCTACCCTTTGTGAACCAAGGCTTGGAAACTGGTTCAAGAAAATGCTGCTATATGAGGGAAGGGGTGGATGGGAGGGGAAAACATTAAATAGACAATAGGCAAGTGGTAACTTTGGTGAAGGATAAGACAGTACACGATACTGGGGAAGCCAGCACAACTTGTTCAAGGCAAGGTCATGGAAGCTTCATAGACAAATCTAAACTCTCTGAGGGACCGAATTACTAGGCTGAGGGCTGGAGATCATGGTTTCTGGGGACATCTAGCTTAATTGGCATAACATAGTTTATAAAGAAAATGTTCTACATTCTGCTTTGGTGAGTAACATCTGGGGTCTTAAAAGCTTGTGAGCGGCCTTCAGAGATACTCCACTGGTCTCACCCTGTTTGAAACAAGGGAGAATGAAGAAAACTGAAGACATAAAGGAAAGATTAGTCCTAGGTATCACTGGATCACATCTACCACAGCCTCCATTAGCATAACTAGATGATGCCTGGCTACCAACACTGACTGCCCTGACAGGGATCACAATAGAGGGTCCTGGACAGAGCTGGAGAAAAATGTAGAACAAAACTCTAACTCACAAAAAAAGAAATAAAAAAGATCAGACCAACTCGTCTGACAGAGACTGGATAAATTCTGAGAATATGGCCCCCAGACACCCCTACAGCTCAGTAATGAAGTCACTCCTGAGGTTCACCTTTCGGCCAAAGATTAGACAAGCCTATAAAACAAAACGAGACTAAATGGGCATACCAGCCCAAGGCCAGGATGAGAAGGCAGGAGGAGACAGGAAAGCTGGTAATGGGAAACTCAAGGTCGAGAAAGGGAGAGTGTTGACACGTCATGGGGTTGACAACCAATGTCACAAAACAATATGTGTACTAATTATTTAAAGAGAAACTAGTTTGCTCTGTAAACCTTCATCTAAAGTACAATAAAAAAAATACTCCACTAAAATAAAATAAAAAGAAAATGGTGATACTCTGGCTACTGTAATTGTTATGGGTAATAAAGACTACTGTTCCTGACTCAGGATTCTCACTTCTTCTGCCAGCATCTATGAAACTGTGGCAGGTATCTTGTAGCTTACAAATCAGGTAAAATCTCAGACTCTTCACAATTCTTAATGAGTACAAGGGAAATGAAGTCGAATTTAGGGATAAGGCTTGACTTAATGGCAGCTACTGGATGATGTCCTTTCTGAGAATCAAACAGATCATGGATAGGGAAAGACTTTTAAAGGTCAGAGCCGCTCAGACCTTTATCAGAGTACACAGGACTTAATCTTAAAGAGAGTATTTCATAGTCCAGGTAGGAAAATGCCTTTAACCTTCAGGCAGGGAATAACGTTTAAGGCCAGCACACTTTCAGATTAGCAATTGAGTGCTATAAATGCCGGAGCGTGATAGTGTTTTCTGGGATGCCTACGGGAGTTGGGAAGGAGAAGTTACAAAAAGGAAGAAGGCATAACCATTTTAGAAAATACTTTGGCATTATCATATATGGGTTTTAACATGTAGATACCTGAAGATTTGGCAGTTTTACTTCTATGTATATTCTCTACAGAAGTTCTTGTGCAAGGGCACCAAGATACCACAAAGACTATTCACAACAGCACTTTTTGTTACAGCAAAATATTGGAAACAACCCAATGACAACTGGCAGAAGAATATATAAATAAATGATATTATAGTCCCACAATAGAATATTATTCAGCAGTGAAGATAAATCAACATAGATGAATCTTAGATCATAAAAAACCACTAAAGAATATATACAATTTTTATAAAGCTCAAAACAAACAGAATTAATAATGTATTATTTAAAGCAGTGTGTTAAAAACTATTTTGACAATTGGCCACAGAATGAAATATAATTTACCCTGTAACCCATGACTGTGGCAACAATTTTTCACACACAAACACAAACTGAAATGTATTTGCAGGTGGCATTAGTTATCCCTACCTTGTCCAATGTACTCTGATATCTTCTGTTCCATTTAAAAGCAAATTCTGGTTGTGACCCACTAATGTGAATTCATGGCCATAACCTGTATAGTTTGAAAACTGCTGATTTAGAGATACTTTTGTATGTGGAGGAAACCCTGGTGAAGTAGTGGTCAAGAGCTACAGCTACTAGCCAAAAGGTCCGCAGTTCGAATCCACCAGGCGCTCCCTGGAAACTTTATGGGGCAGTTCTACTCTGTCCTATAGGGTCGCTATAAGCCCGAATTGACTTGATGGCAATGAGTTTGGTTTGGTTTTGGTATGTATGTGGAGGGAGCAGTGATTAAGAACTCGGCTGCTAAACATAAGGCAGGCAGTTCAAATCCACCAGTTTCTCCTAGAAAATCCTATGGGGCAAGTCTACTCTGTCTTATAGGGTTGCAATGAGTTGAAATCAACTCGAAGGCAATGTTTTTTCTTTTTATTTTTTGTTACACAGGTGGGGAAACTATAAATAAATGCGAAGGAACCATAAAGAAATGTCATGGATTGAATTATGTTCCCCCAAAAATGTGTGTATCAGCTTGGTTAGGCCATGATTAACAGTATTGTGTGGCTATCCTCCATTTTGTGATTGTAATTTTATGTTGAGAGGATTAGGGTGGGACTGTAATACCACCCTTGTTCAGGTCATTGCACTGATCCGATGTAAAGGGAGTTTCCTTGGGGTGTGGCCTGCACCACCTTGTATCTCTCAAGAGATAAAAGGAAAAGGAAGCGAGCAGTTCTTTGGGGACCTCATATCACCAAGAAATCACCACCGGGAGCAGAGTGTGTCCTTTGGACCTGAGGTTCTGCTCTGAGATGCTCCCAGGCCAAGGGAAGACTGATACATCCCAAAGATCTTCCTTTAGAGCTGACAGAGAGAGAAAGCCTTACCCTGGAGCTGGCACCTGAATTTGAACTTCTAGCCCACTGGACTGTGAGAGAATAAATTTCTCTTTGTTGAAGCCATCCACTTGTGGTATTTCTGTTACAGTAGCACTAGATGACTAAGACAACAAACAAATAAAAGAATCATGATAGTGGTGAGTGCCAGAAAATGAAATTGTGTACACAAAGGTAGATATAGTGATACTGATGATCTAGTTTAAATTATGGTTTTAGGTTCATGAATATTTGTTCCATTATTTTGCTTAATTATATATGTTTTGTGCATGTATCAGTTACAATATAAAATATTATAGAAAAAGAGTAGAGTGGATGAGGACAGGGAAAGGGATGAAAGGAGGATGACATAAGGGACATGTTCTAGAAGGGACTAAGGATCCTACTACATGTGGCACCATGATGACCTAGGTTCGGAATAAATCTAGAAATCTATGTAGGCTTGTGAACCATCCACATGTTTGAACCTGGGTTTCAGTTTCTTACTGCATGTTGGACTGAAGATGACCAGAAAGTGTCTAAAGCTCAGTATTCTTTATCATAAACCACTTCTCCCTGTAGCCAGATGGAATCCCAAGTGCCTCACTGGGACTCAAAGACAAAAAGGGTTTTCCTATACTTGGACAAGAAGAGAAACACACTAGATAAAGTGTAGGAAACTTAAAGAGAGTACTAGAGCAGACCATAAAAGTGGTTCCTTTCTAGGCTGTGCTGTTTCCTTACAGAGAAAAGGAATTTTCACTTGAACATCACTCACTCTCCATTAAGCCCATACAGTGAGAAAAATGAAGTGACAATTAACCTACGTTGTAATAAATGAAAAAAAAAAATTAGTCCACATAAATTGATATTGCAATATGCATTTAAAAAAATTAAAATAGCAGGTATGAATTCCATGTTGATCATATGAATTGAATCTTTTCCATGGGAACCCCTGTCAACACTGAATGAAATACCAAATATTTGAGCAATTGTGAGTTTTAGATTAAACACAGAAGGTGAACAATATTTCAGAATTTTATATTTGAAAATAACTCAAAATATGTGGTTTCAAGGCTTTTTTTATGTTCTATAAAATATAAACTTCAATTTATAGGCTATGTGTAATATCAAAGTATTCATGCCTCCTAAAGATAATACCTTTTATTCCAATGTGTTTTTGCATCAATTTATTCTAAAAGTGAGGCGATTAAAGTGTGCTGTTCATTGTATACAGAAATGCATGCAAACTGGAGAATATATTTGTAGTTGTGGATCAAGATCTGAGGCTATTTTTCTATCTGTGATGCTAGTTGAACTCAATCTGTCACCATCTGGCCTCACTCTGTTCTATTCATGTTATCTGGATGGCTGAAGTTAAACAGGGTTTCTTCTATCCATGGCCATAATAGCATGAAGAGAAACACACATGCTTCTTAAAGGGATAGTGACTACATCCTTGGCCTAGAGGTGAGGATAAGACTCCCAGTGACCCAAAACAGTAGACAACTCCAGGTGACTAGTATCTAATTACCATCTTCAAGGTAACATTCTGGAATATCACTGGTGCTGGTTTCTGGTTATTTATATCTCTCTGCCTCGTAATCCCATGGTGGGATTTTACTTCCTAAATACTTTGAGGGTGTGGGAGCCATTTAACAGTTTTGGTCAATGCATTGTAAGGGGAGATGATGTGTATCACTTTGAGGCTGATATATAATTCCCGGTACAAGACCTCCCAGTCTCGCTCTTCTCTTTGAAACTTTACTCAGCTATTTTGGAATGGGAGCTACTCTGTTAGCCAGGTGTCTAAAGGATAATGATATGTAGACCTCTGTTGATATCTGAAGAATATGTTGCTTAAGCAAGGAATAAACCTTTGTTGTTGATTTTGGGGTTGCTTGTTAACTCAGCACAACCTAGCCCATCCTTAGTAATATACTTTCAATGGCCCTAAGCCAAGTTGGCAGTTAAGCAGTGGGAATACCACAACTCCTCCTTCAGCATTTCTGATTGATCCCTGCACTTTTTTTTTTTTTTTTTGTCCATTTCCAGTCTCTGCCTCATTGTTCTTTTCTTCACGGCAATCCAGGCAACCATTTCCAAGAGATTCTTATTTTTTGAGTAGAGGCAACACTTTTGCTTTCATGGAATCCCGAAAATACTTGGCAGGGAAAGGGCACACAGGGGCATTCTCAAAGTAAAATTAGAGGGGATGCTATTTTGGGGACATCTACTCTTACCTCCTAACAATACCAGAGGCGATATTACTGAGATTGGGACAATGACAATGGCAATCTAATTGAATGTTTATCTAGTACATTTTGAGATTGACCTTCTTCGGCAATCCATTGGGTATGTTGAGCAAACTCATCCGGTTTTTGCCTTTACACTTGTTAGATATAAAGGACACATACCTTTAGAAATGTAAAAAATAAATGAATAAAATAAATACAGTAAAAATATTAAGAGAACTAGTTAAGCCAGAGAATGTTTATTTTCAAAGCCATTAACCACTCAGGGAAAGAGCACCTAGGGGAGCAAATGGATCAAAGACTCTTAGACACAATGTTAGACATCATCCCGGTCACTTTCCTGATTTCACAGATGAGGAAACTGAAGACCCAAAAGGTTAACTGACTTGCTCAGAGTCCAGACAGTTTTTTGATGGGAGAACCTGATTTAAACCTATTGCAATTTCCCCTATATCATGTAATTTCAAGGCTTTCATAAAGATAAGATTGCTGTCTTTTGATATTGTACCTAGACCAAAAGCCACCCAAAGAGAAGTTCAATTATATATAACACAGAAAGTTTCAAGACAGAATATGTCCTTGTACATGATGTACAGTACAAATATTACTCATTTTAGATGAACGAGAGATAGGAAATAACTATAATTTATTTTTCATTTCCTGACTCCTCAATATTGAAGACTTCATTGACAGGATGATACCCTGTTTCAGAGAGTAGAACCTACTGGCTAGCATTGATATTGCAGCTAAGCATTAATTAGATAACCCAGGTATACAGACAAGTGTTAGATTACTATACTTTCTTGAGGTTCAAGTAAGATTAGGGAATTCATCTGCATGAAAAAAAAAAAAATATATATATATATAGTGAGTTAAAGTTTTCTCACTCCTTCAGTTGCTGTGTGTAATCATTTCCAGATTTTTCCTCCCAAAGTCCTCTGCTGTCTCTCCTTTCTTTTCCCAGTGCACAGTGATTAAAACACAAATCTCATCATCAGGTCCAGTGGTTTGTTTACGAAAAGTGCAAATCCTGGACTTTTATATTTCATGTATTTCTCCATAAACTTGCTCCATCGGAACTACCTCACTAAGTCACAAATCACATGCCATATTATCATTCCTAAGTGTGTTCAAACTTTTCTTGTCTTAGAATTTTCTTTGTCCTTTTTTGTGCCCGTATACACCTTTAAATGTCTTTTCTAGAACCTATCTTTACCTAAAATCTTCTCAAACTCTTCTGGCTCATACTAATCTCCCCATTCACTGAATACTGATATATATTAGAGTTCCTGGGGGAACTTTAATAAAAATACTGATGCCTAGGACCAAACCAAACCAAATCCATTGCAGTTGAATTAATTTTGACTCATAGCAACCCTACAGGACAGAGTAAAACTGCGCTATAGGGTTTTCAAGGCTGTAATCTTTATGAGAGCAGACTGCCATGTTTTTCTCCCAAGGAGTGGCTGGTTTCGAGCCACCTGCCTTTTGGTTAGCAGCCCAGTGTTTAACCACTGCACCCCCAGGGCTCCTTTGCCTAGAATCATCTCACTCCAATAAAATCAGATATCATTGGGGCTGAAGTCCAGTCATCACGGTTTTTTAAAAAGTTCTTCCGATGATTCTAACTTTTGAGTCAAGATTGGGAATCACTGTCCTGGAGAAATAACCAACCATATCATCCATGTAGGTACTTATTCATAATATGTGTATAGTATTTATTATCTTCATCTGTGTAAGTTTGTAGTTCTCTCAGTGAGACAAATAACATGTTTTTGCATATTTTGAAACCCTGTGGTACTTGGTCCTGAGATGAACACGACTAAAATCCCTGAATGGTAAAGTCCTGATAGCAATATGAAGTTGGCCATGGCCTGCACCGTTTCTCGGCTTTTTCTGTATTTACAGGATTCATCCTGTTCAATGAGTAGATTTCTTTCTTTCTTTTTTTTTTTTTTTTTGGAATGAACCTCTTTTACAATGACATTTGTTTGAACTTGGCAGTATTTTAGTTGTTTTTGGCTCAATAACTCTGCTGGTTTTGGTGTTTACCTTTTGTAAAACCTTTTGTTACTCCTCTGCCTCAAAAGTTTTCTGTTGCTGCCATTAGCATTTGTTTCATTGGTAGTTTTAGTGCTGAGACCTCTTCAACTAGTTGTGGCCTTCTAGAAATTATCAAAAAAAATGGAGAGTTAAAGATAATTTAAAAGCCCGTTATATTTGCCTTTAAGCCTGTACTTACCAGTAAGGCAGGGGATAGTGCACCATCTAATGAGTCCAACCCCTCAAAGACCAGGTGGCTTCTGCACTAGGAGGAAGTTTATGCCTTCATGAATGCCTGCTATATCCACATTGTCTTGCTTCTGAAGAATGCAAACAAGCTCATTCTTTGGGCATGATTTGCTGATCTGAATACTGTAAGACCGTCACATATTCAGCACAGTTGATTGAACCAGGGATTGGTGCCTGAGTTTAAGACTATGAATAGGCCAGATGAGGAGAATGGAGGCCCTTACCTTACCTCTCTAATGGATCCATTTCTTCTTACGAAAACAAAGCAAACAAATAAAAAAACGAAACCTAACCAAACTGATAATATCCTTTCTGAAGAGTTTGAATACCGAAAAATACTAAGAGTAGTCAAATGGTAGTGGGGAAAAATAGAAAGAGAGAGACGCTGGAGTCAGAGGAGCTGAATCATGAGAAACAAAGTTTTCTAGACTGTAGTTCTTTTCTGAATGATGGTTCAGTCCTTCATAAGTTTTGGGTTTTCTAAAACTAGACCACATTTCTAGTACAATGTGTTACATTTCTTCCCTCTATTCCTGCAAGATTAGCTTATACTATCTTTGGTAACCTGAGTATGTTATTGTATTCTCAAAGAACCAAGCAAGCTCAAGTTTCCTCTGCTGCTGATATACTATAGCTTACCTAGTCTTGCACCCACAAACAAAACACCAATAATAAGCCATAGTATTTGAATAGGGATCATTCCTTTCCAAATAATATATAATGTAACTGGGGATGGGGAATGTTTACCTAGAACAGGATACTATATACTAGGCACAGGTATTTTATATTTGTGATCATTGTACATAACTCAGGACTATTTGAGTTCAGAAATTAAATTATGGGATTATTATTATTGGTTTCTCCCAAAGCCTCCTTCTTGTAATTATTGCTTACAGACAGTACTTACTATATTCTAGGCACTGTTCCAAGAACTTGACCTATAACAGCTCATTTATTTACCATAATAAAACTATGAAAAAAAAAAACTATGAGATAAGTGCTATTGTTAACATTACTATCTTTAAAGATGAGGGCATTAAGAGGTTGTTATGGATTGAATTGTGCTCCCCCAAAATATCTGTTAACTTGGCGAGTCTATGATTCCCAGTATTGTGTGATTGCCCACCATTTTGTCATCTGATGTGATTTTCTTATGTGTTGTAAATCCTACCTCTACGGTGTTAATGAGATGGGAATACCAGAAGTTATGTTAATAAGGCAGGACTCAATCTACAAGATTAGGTTGCGTGTTAAGCCAATCTCTTAAAAGAGAGAGAGATGAGGGCCTCATACCACCAAGAAACAAGAGCCAGGAGAATAACCTGTCTTTTGGACCCAGGGTCCCTGTGCTAAGAAGCTTCTCGACCAGGGAAGATTGATGACAAAGACCTTCTCCCAGAGCTGACAGAGAGAGAAATGCTCCCCCTGGAGCTGGAACCCTGAATTCAGACTAGAGTGTGAGAGCATAAATTTCTCTTTGTTAAAGCCATCTACTTGTGGTATTTCTGTTATAGCAGCACTAGATAACTAAATCAGAGGTGGACCTGGATTCAATCCTAGGTAATCTGACCATAGAGTTCATCATTTAATCTCTTCGATATAGTGTTGTATTGACTTGTATTACCAGTGTACCCCCTCACTTTCCCTTACTGTCTTACTTATCTAGTGTTACTATAACAGCAATACCACAAGTGGATGGCTTTAACAAAGAGAAAATTATTCTTTAACAGTAGAGCAGGCTAGAAGTCAGAATTCAGGGGAAGACTTTCTCTTTCTCTGTTCTAGGGGAAGGTCCCTGTCATCAGTCTTCTCCTGGTCTAGGAGTTTCTCAGCACAGGGACCCTGGGTCCAAAGGACATGCCCTCCTGGCTCTTCTGGCTTGGCGGTAATGAGGTCCCCCTGTCTCTCTGCTCCCTTCTTTTTTATATCTCAAAAGAGAATGACTCAAGATACAACCTAATCTTGTAGATTGAGTCCTACCTCATTCACATCATAGAGGTAGGATTTACAACACATAGGAAAAACATATCAGATGACCAAATGGTGGGCAATCCAAAAATGCTGGGAATCATGGCCTAGCCAAGTTGACACACATTTTTGGGGACATGATTCAATCCATGACACCTACTAAGGAAAAATTATTAATACCATTAAACAGTTATCAACAGTTATAATTGTCATGTAACTGGCAAAATAGGAAACCACCAGAAATTCAGTCCAGATTAAGAAAAGGAGGCAGAACCAGGGGTATTTTTGCTGATGTCAGATGGATCCTGGCTGAAAGCAGAGATTACCAGAAGGGTGTTTACCTGTGTTTTATTGACTATGCAAAGACATTCGACTGTGTGGATTGTAACAAATTATGGATAACATTGAGAAGAATGGAATTCCAGAACACTTAATTTTGCTCATGAGGAACCTTTACATAGATCAAGAGGCGGTTGTTCGGACAGAACAAGGGGATACTGATTGGTTTAAAGTCAGGAAAGGTATGTGTCAGGGTTGTATTCTTTCACCATACTTATTTAATCTGTATGTTGAACAAATAATACAAGAAGCTGGACTACATGAAGAAGAACAGGGCATCAGGAATGGAGGAAGACTCATTAACAACCTGAGTTATTCAGATGACACAACCTTGCTTGCTGAAAATGAAGAGGACTTGAAGCACTTACTAATGAAGATCAAAGACCACAGCCTTCAGTATGGATTACACCTCAACATAAAGAAAACAAAAATCCTCACAACTAGACCAATGAGCAACATCATGATAAACAGAGAAAAGATTGAAGTTGTCAAGGATTTCATTTTACTTGGATCCACAAACAACAGCCGTGGAAGTAGCAGTCAAGAAATCAAAAGACGCATTGTATTGGGCAAATCTGCTACAAAGAACCTCTTCAAAGTGTTGCAGAGCAAAGATGTCACCCTGAAGACTAAGGTGCACCTGACTCAAGCCTTGGTATTTTCAATTGCATCATATGCATGTGAAAGCTGGACAATGAATAAGGAAGACCGAAGAAGAGTTGATGCCTTTGAAACGTGGTGTTTGTCAAGACTATTGAATATACCATGGACTTCCAGAAGAAAGAACAAATGTATTTTGGAAAAAGTACAGCCAGAATGTTCATTAGAATGAAGGATGGTGATACTTTTTCTCACTTAGTTCAGACATACTACCAGGAGGGACCAGTCCCTAGAGAAGAACATCATGCTTGGTAAAGTACTGAGTCAGTGAAAAAGTAGAAGACCCTCAAAGAGACGGAGTGGCACCTAACAACAATAACAACTGGCAGATGGATGAATTTACAATCAGGAATTTCAGCATTGCACCTTTGGATACAGTCAATAACCTTTCATTTACAAAGACTGGATTCAAATTTCGTGTTCAAAGATAAGCTACTTTGGAGTAGAGAAGGGTAGGAAATATACCTTCAGCTGACAATGAAGAACACAGGATTGATTACATTTATGTATATATATATATATATATTTAAGCATAATGAGAGCATAAAAAGGCATTGAGATTAAAAACACTTTTGTTTTTTTCTCAAGATCCCATGGATTTTTGAATAAGCAGTATAAATACAATGTTCCCCTATGGGCTCTGTGATTGACAGGTGTCTATATCATATGAGGGCATTGTTTTCTTTCAGCGCAGCTTCGTGGCTAAATGAATTAAATATCTAACAGCTCTCACTAGAGTCTTTGCTTGATTGACCCATGATCCATGATCCATCCAGTTTGCAATAACACATGCTTCCCCTTTGCCTACCCACTCATTAGCGCTCAGCTAACTTCTCCACCCTGGAGGATCAGGTGAGTGTAAGCAGCAGATGGGCAGAAGGGGAAGAGAATGACTGAGCCTGAAATCACAGTGGGGCATTATCCACATGGGCTGTTTCATCTGTCTGCTCACTGCCTTTATCCTAACCTCAGATGAGGGAAGACTGTAGCCTGGAAAAGAAGGAAAAAGGGAAATTCAGCCATTGCAGGCATTTGTTCTTACTTTTTATTTTTATAAAGAATAACAAAGGATCCCAGTGGATAAAATCAACGCTTCATAACAAACCCAATTCACAGCTTGAGTAAGTGCATTTTCTTTTTTCCAGAGTCTCTGATGTTGTTGTGTTGATGCCCTACATTTTCATTCCCTCCCATACCCAGGAGGGGAATTTAGAACTTGAAAAGACCTTTGAGATCACGTAGTAGTCTAACCCTCCCTCCAGTCCCCTCTTTCCCTTCAGAAGGAAAGTGAAGCCCCAGGAGGTTAACAGACTTGCACGAGGTCAGATGAGCTCAGTTGTCTTCTATACGCCATGCAAAACTTTTTTCATTTTCAGCTTTAAATTATTTATTCAGTTTTTTTTTTTTTTTCCATTTTCATTTCATTGAAATGAACTCCCTCTTCTTGCTATTATATCCTGGAAGCTATTTATCCCACCTGATTTAATTGTATTTTCATGCAATCGTATTACATTTTGCAATTGCTATTACATTTTATATTCTCTGTGTTTTTATGCCCTAGCACCAACTGTTAGCATCCTCTGTGTCCTGCTTTTATTATTAAATTACCCCGGGTGTTTCTTAGGCCAGGTTTACGTATATTGTAAAGTGAAGTTAAAAATAGTAATGCAGGCAGAATGCTTCAAATCCTAATTTAGGCTCCCTGAGGGGGAGGAGTAGAAAGCTTCGGTGTTATTATTGTAGCTATTTCAGTTCTTGGCACATTAAAAAAGAAAACAGTTGTAGTCAGGTCGACCCTGATTCAAAGCTACGCCGTTTGTGTTAGAGTAGAACCATGCTCCATAGAGTTTTCAGTGGCTGAATGTTTGGAAGCAGATTGCCAGGCCTTTCTTCCAAGTCTGCTTGTAGGACTACAATAATTCGCTTCCTTGGTCTCTGAGTTTGCAAGTTCTTCTCATTCTCTCTCTTTCTCATAGGTCCACTCAGAGAACAAGTGTCTTTCCTGGAATGGCCACTGTCTTCTGAAATTAGCTTTAGGAAGTCACCGCAGACAGCGAACAATAAGTAAACGAATATTAAGTAAACGAACGCCAGTTTAAAAATGGATTTACTCAAATTAGATGGAAGGGTTCAGGGGAAATGCAAGCAATCCTCATAGGTCAAAAAGCCTGAGAAATTCTTTAAAATATCCCCTTGTTTTCTTAGTGAGCACACTGGTAAATGTAGACCGATACAAAGCTTGAGAGCTTGTTAGAGCAGTTGAAGATTTTGAGACACAAAAACTAAACACCTTCAAAAGGAAAGAAAAATACATTACTGCCAAAAGTCAATAAAATATGTAGCCAAGAAAACGTCTTTTTTTTTTTTTTTTTGATAGCTCAGTAGAATAATAGCACTTGCCAATTATGGCGGAGAGATTTTGATGCCTGCTCAGGCTTGGGCTTTATTTAGATGGCCTCCAATCCAGTCCACTGTCAGCTGAATTACATGCAACATGGGCTTCAAAGGCTTTGTGCTCAATGGAAACGTCTAGGATGGAGTGCTGTGAGAAATAAATGATTGTGCTGCAGCACACGCAGGCTGCCAAGCTGTGCGGATCACTTTTCAGTCACTGGAAAAACTCAGTGTGCAAATGGACGTCACACTGTGATAAGGGGAAGTCCAAAAATATAGTTGCAACACAGTGACCAAACTTAATGGAGCCAAATCTTTCACTTCCCTTGGACAGCTATGTTCCGTAGGTGGTGGTTTTACTGGGGACCCAGTTGTGTGTGTGCGTGTATGTGTAAATACACATGTCTTGAACACACCTTTCTTAAATAGCTATGCTGGAGTTAAAGTCATAGCTAAACTTTAAAGAATGTGGCTGAAAGTAAGATTTGCTCCAGGTATTTGCTTTGATAGTTTACCATGACTCCTGGGTTGGACAAAGTTGTCCAGGGGCCGTGTGATTATCTGTGATGCTTCCTGGGGCACTGAATTGTCCTCTAATGTCTTCTTCTGAGAGGAGACGTGTTGACAGAGAGTGCCAGACAAAGGATAAAAGCTGAATAAACCACTATAGCTTTTCTCTACACTACCCAGTTCTCAAACTTGAACCTGCATTACAATGACCAGGAAGACTTGTTAGAGAAGATTTCTGGCCCTACTTCCTCCCCCAGAGTTTCTGATTCCTGTAGGACTAGGATGGGCTCCAATAGTTTACATTTCTATCAAGTTCTCAGTTGATGTTGATGATGCTGGTCTGAGGACTGGACTTTGAGAAAAATGTTGTGCACTCAGCCAGTCTGGAGACTTTCCTGGGTATTGGAAACACAAGGTCACCTCAACCAAGCAAGGTTGCTTCTGTGCATTTGACAAATTTTACACGTGTTGTTGGTACCAAAGTACATGATGAACAATGCTAAATTATAGCTACTACTGTTGAGCTGGTGGGGCTCGGGGTTCCTCATCTTTCTACTTCAGGATGAGGTTGGGAGAAGATTTAAATTAAAAAAAAAAAAAAAAAAAGATGCCTGCTGGAGAGGTTTATGGAGAGATGTCCTTACAATGAGCACTACTGTCATTACAGGGCCCAAAACTAGACTTAGTGAAAGAAGGATACTTTCCTTTTTTTCCCAACTATTCTCCAGTTACTTGGACTTTAACATGTATAAGCGGTCCCTTGGTGTAGTGGTGAAGTGCTGTTAAGCAAAAGGTCAGCAGTTCGGAGCTGCCAGGCTCTCCTTGGAAACTCTATGGGGCAGTTCTACTCTGTCCTGTAGGGTCGCTATGAGTTGGAACTGACTCGACGGCAGTGGGTTTGGGTTTTTTTTGGTTAAGTGGTCTCTGACTTTAGAGCAATGTGACATTGCCTTAGAACAATTATTTGGGGGAAATACTTCACTAGCAACTTTCCAATGAAGGAGTCGGTTTCAGAATTTTTGTTTAAGTAGATGCCATAGAGTTGATTCTGACTCATGGTGACCCCGTGTGTGCAGAGTAGAACTGTTCTACAGGGTTTTCGAGGTTCCGACTTTTCAGAAGCCCTGTCTTCAGAGGTGCCTCTTGGTGGGTTTCAACCGTCAACTTTTTGGCTAGTGGTCGAGTGCTTAACAATTTGTGCCACTCAGAGATGGTTTCAGGATAGGGAAAAATTACGTCTAATGAGCCAACATTTTACTTTCGGAATAGACAGCACAGTCTCACTTTAAAATATAGCAGAATAGTACAGAGAAAAAGAAAACACATGGAAAAGTGATGCTTAACCTCACTCTATAATTCAAGAAGTGGAATTTAGAGGAACGAGGTGCCATTTTCATCTGTCAGATTTTCAAAAACGAGCACACTTGACCAGGGTATGCAGAATCAGACACTCTTTCTACGGCTGGGGAGTGTGTATTTGGGCAACATTTTGGAAGTTGTGTCAGGAATGACCAAAATTAGAAATGCACACGTTCTTTGACTCAGATACGTTACTGTCATGGAGATAATCACAGAATTATATGTACAAGGATGTCTACTGAAGTATTATTTAGACTCATGCCGGGGATTGATTAAATTTATTTTGGTAGTGCTATGTAACGAACAATAATTTAAAAGAGAAAGGCCATCTCTTTAGTGGGTGATGCCAAACCAAAACCAAATTCATTGCCATCAAATTGATTCCGACTCAGAGAGACCCCACAGGGCAGAGTAGAACTGCTCCATAGAGTTTCCAAGAAATGCCTGGTGTATAACTGCCAACCTTTTGGTTAGCAGCCATAGTACTTAACCACTGTGCCACCAGGGTTTCATAGTGGATGATAGTCCATTTTATTTTTGTCTTCCCATCACCTGAACCTACTATTTGGGGATCCCTGACCCTAGCAGTCATGCCCACATTTACTAAGAAGAAAAGAATGCTGAACACTCTTCCCTTCACCGTAGGGTAGGCATAGATCTAAGGATGAACGGCCACAGATTTTAAATTGCAAACTTGTGATGAGGAGACGCAGGATCTGCATAAATCCACCCTGGTAACATTGTTGGCAGAGGAGGCAGCTTGCTTGTCTTGCAGGGGGCAGCACAGGTAAGATTTCTGACAGTGGCATCCAGGGACCAGCAACTGTGCCGTCAGCCGAGGAAGCGGCGGTGGCTGCATCCAATGGTGGTGCCTTCAGCAAACCAGCTCAGCAATGAGGTTTTGGAATAGTTGCTGTGTGAGATATCCAGACCTGGTTCTCGAGCCACCTCAATTCTGAAAGTTACCCCAGCATCATAGATTGAGTTGTGTCCCCCCAAAATATGTGTCAACTTGGTTAGCCTGTGATTCCCAGTATTGTGTGGTTGTCCTCCATTTTGTGGTTGATATAATTTTCCTATGTATTATAAATCCTAATCTCTGCCTGTGGTTAATGAGGCAAGATAAAATTATGTTGAAGAGGATTAGGGTGGGGTGTAACACCCCCTACTTACGTCACATCCCTGATCCAATGTAAAAGGAGTTTCCCTGGGGTGTGGCCTACACCACCTTTTATTTTACAAGAGTTCAAAGGAAAGGGAAGCTAGCAGAGTGTTGAGGACCTCATACCAGCAAGAAAGCAGCACCAGGAGCAAAGCGTGCCCTTTGGACTGGAAGTTCCTCAGCTGAGAAGCTTCCACATCAAGGGAAGATTGATGATCAAGGGAAGACTGATGACGGGACCTTCCTCCAGAGCCGACAGAGAGAAAACATTCCCCTGGAGCTGACACCCTGAATTTGGACTTCTAGACTTCTAGGCTGAGAGAACAAGCTTCTGTTTGTTGAAACCATCCACTTGTGGTATTTCTGTTATAGCAGCACTAGATGACTAAGATACCAATAGACTATTTATAAATGTCATTATGCTTTATCTAGCCAGAATTCTGCTCCTTGCATCTGGCAGCCTGGACCAGTGCAATCTTTATGCATTTATGTAAAAAAAAAAAAAAAAACAAAAACTCAGTGATCTATTCAGTGAAAAGGCAAGATGTGGAATAACGAATGTAGTATGATCTCACAGATGCTGTAAAAAGATATATGTCTTTGTATACGATTACACATTTTAAGATAGGATACCCCCAAAAATGGCTAACAGTGTTTTTACTTTTCATTTTGAACACATCTTCTATGCTTTTTTTTTCATTGCCATGTTGCACTGTGCCACGTTCACATAAGATAAAACTTTAAATAAAATACAATATAATGGTACCCAGTGCCCCAACCAAAGAATTCTAAGATACTTTATTTCAATGGTTTTAGCTCTCTGAGCTCTTGTTAATATCACGTAAACTCAGTTTTCTTTGGAAGCTGCTGTGGATGTTAGCCAAAGCTGGGCCAAGGCAGTACCCACCAGGTCCACACTGACCAGCCTTGCCAAGAGTGACACATTCGTTTTCTGGTGTTGGTGGAGGAAGTCTCCATATATCAAGGTTACTTCTGATCCTAGCTCTCAGAGCCTGAACAGTACCACTAGGCAAGCTGTCTTCCGTATAGCAGGAGTGGGTTCTCCCTTCAAATAGTGAGAGCTTAGTTTGTCTTTAGGAGCCTTGTTGGTACAGTGGTCAAAGTGTTCGGCTGCTAGCCAAAAGTTTGATGGTTCCAACCCACCATCTGCTCCCTGGGAGATGTAGCAATCTGCTTCCATGTAGATTTACAGTCTTGGAAACCCTATGGAGCAGTTCTACGCTGTCCTATAGGGTCTCTATGAGTTGGCATCAACTTGATGGCAACAGGTTTGGTTTGGGTTTGCTTTCGTTTGTCCTGTCTCAGCTGCTCTTGGTCCAATCTGGCTTGAAAATAGGGCCTGAATGATACGAAAAGAGCAACATTCTCCGGCTGGATTTCCCTGTGTCCACCATAAACCCTATCCAGAGGCAGATGGAAGTATAATTGTTTGGACAACTTCAAGACAGATGGGTGAATCCTGTGCCTAGAGAATGAAACCTAAGTAATGAGGAAAGGATTATTCGGGCCAGCGAGGAAACTCACTTTTGCAGGCCAACGAAGGAATGATTTTGCAGGCCATTCACTTTGTGCCGGATACCGTGAGGGGAGCTTTCCCCTCGAGTTTGCTGTGAGGCAGTTCACAGAAAGTCAGGAGCATGGGCTTCACGGTCAGATGGACCAGGTTGGAATCCTTGCTCTGCCCCACCTGGGCTACTTGACCTCAGAACTTCAGTTTCCTTATCTGTAAAAAAGTAAAAATATTACCTAGTTCATATAGTTGTAAGGAGCCCTAGTGGTGCAATGGTTAAGCACTCAGCTACTATCCCAAAGGTTGGTAGTTTGAACTCACCAGTGGTTCCACAGGAGAAGAGACCTGATAATCTGTTCCCGTAAAGATTACAGCCTAAGAAACCGTATGGGGCAGTTCTACTCAGAGTTGGGTCACTATGAGTCAGAATCTACTCAATGACACACAACAATAATTTTGGAGACAATATACGTAAACCCCCTAACAGAGGACCCAGACCATAGTGGGAGCTCCATAAAGAGAAGCTGTTATTATCAGTGCTACCCCCAGGAAATCTCTCTACAGTCTAATGAGAGTTCTTAGGGAAATGGCTCCAGATGGTCAAATTGTCTTTACAGAAAGCAGCTACTCTGTAATATACAGGAGTCATAGTTAAAGGTACGACAGATAATTTTTGGAGGCTTCAAAAAACGTTAATCCTACAGTCGAATGTTCCCACACTCTGACAACTGTCTGCAGTCTCTGCTCCCAAAGGTTTAGGCTTGACAGCAAATTAATTATTTTGTTTTCCTAAAATCACAGTCAAATGATTTTTCTTGCCCATCTCAGCATCCAATGGTACACAAGATCGTAATCACTGTTTGTTTTGAAACTGTCTATGGAATATATTTTATTTCTTAAGCTCATAATAAAGGGTTGTTGTTAATAATTTGACTTCCATTCCTACACGCATCATAATCTTGAAAACTGGTTTGAAGTAGATGAGAACGCCCATCTTAATGCTCAGAGGGTATGCCCAGCAGCAGGGATAGCTTTGCTTCTTGTTAAACAACCAGCAACTTCAGTGAAAATTAGTTGGGGTCATCATGGGACTACCTAAAGGTGCATATCTTCAGAATTCAGGGGTAAGAATTGGAGATTGTTGAGTCAAATACTTAAATTTAGGCGGGAATCAATTCCAAAGACGTTCACTTCAGATTCTGAACGGAGGCACTGCTGACGTGGCTGTGTATTGTGAGTGGTGTAGAATCCTGCTAGAAGGGTGTTAAATAGTTTTCACAGTTTCACAAGGAGTGTGGTTGCTTTGGGACTCTAGCATACAACTGAGTTGAGTAATTGATGTCTTCTTACAACTTACAAAAAAGCCTTTGTGATTCTTACGTTGCTTTATTGAGATACGTGCCACAATTTCCACGCGATGAGAATCTAGAAAATCTACATGAATTTTGTAAGGCACTGAATCTTTTATTTAAAATATATATATATATATATATAGTATTTGAAATATTTTCCCTTGGCTAAAAAACAGAAAAGTATAAAAAGGAATACAGTTAAAAAAAAAAAATCTCCCTTTCCTTTCTGTCTTCCATCTGCCTTCCCTTTTCTGCTATATCTCCCATACAGAATCACTGTGTATGTATGTAAACTCAAATATACTTTCTGCTTTGCAATCCCCTTGATAGCAACTGCTTGGGTTTTGTTTGTTTTTAGGGACTTTTTTTTTTTTTTTTTTTGATTTCTAGGTCAGAGGTTTTCCATTACTGTTTACAGAAATCTAGGCTTTTTTGTTCACATTGATAAATTTAACCAAAAACAAACAAATGAATTGCTGTTGAGTTGATTCTGACTCATGGTGACCCCATGTGTTTCAGAGTAGAACTGCACTCCGTAGGGTTTCCAGTGGCTGTGATCTTTCAGAAGTAGGTCACCAGGCCTTTCTTCCAAGGCACCTTTGATAAACTCAATCTACCAATTTTGGGTTAGCAGCTGAACGCTTACCTATTCGTGACACCCAGGGACTACTTGATAAATAATTGGTGAATGGATAGGATGGGATAGAATGGAATGGGATAGGATAGGATGGGATAAGATAGGATAGGTCAGGATCAGATCCAAACTCCCCAGAGTAGCGCCTAGAATCCTGCAAGCTCATGACTCTCACTTTCCTACTTGTCAACTGTTCCAGCCACACTGACCTCTTTCTGTTCTTCCAACATGCCAAGCCTTTCCCAGCTTTGGGACTTTTGCACACAGTGTCCCCACTGCTAGAAATGGACTTCACATGGATGGCACATTAGTATTTTTAAGGTCTCACCCTGTCAAATGTCATCTTCATGAGAGACCTCCCCTGACCACACCATCTAAGTTAATGCCTGCCATGTACAGCCCGGTTATATCTGTTTTTTTTATTCATGGATTTTTCCACACCCTCACACACTGTAATATTTTTATTTGGTTTCTTCTTCTTTTTTTAAGCCTTTTTACCATCCCTCCCCCCTCTTTTGTTCATTTATATATCTCAGTAAGTAGCCCCAGTACCTCACATAACCCATTACCGTTGAGTTGATTCCAACTCATAGCCACCCTTTGGGTCAATGTAGAACTGCCCCATAGAGTTTCCAAGGAGTGACGAGTGGATTCAAACTGTCGACCTTTTGGTTAGCAGTTGTAGCTCTTAACCACTGCACCACCAGGACACCAGTACCTCACACAGACTTAATAAAATTCCTTTGGAAAAAGAAGAAAGATAATTTTCCTGTATTATGGGTGAGAAGTCTGAGATTCAGAAAGACTCTGATTGGCTCAAATTTCTACAGCTAGTGAAGTGGCAAAGTCATGTCAGACATAGGCAGCAAAATATGGTATTAAAAGGATGAGCTTTGGGGTAATTCTCCCAAGGTTAGAATCCCAGCTTTACCCCTCACTCACTGGGTATATTGAATAAGTTAGCTTCTCTAAGCCTCCGTTCCCTTATCCTTAAAATGGAAATAATAATATACTCCCTCAAGTGTTGTTGTGTTGCTTGAGTGTCAACAGCTAGCCTAGAGTCCAGCGCATAGTGACTACTCAGTAAACATGAGCTGTTGTTCTTGAGTATTCTAGCTTCACAGTCCCTGTTCTCTCCTAGATGCCCCACTCTCTCAGATGGAGGCACTGTGTCTTCATGCTGGTGGTAGTAGTAAAGGTGGGAGTGAGGTGTTAAAGTTGGAAGGAGATAGAGGGGTTGAACTGGAAGCTCAATTGAGGCCACAAAGCACCAACATATACAAAACCTGTTGCCATCAAGTCGATTCTGACTCACAGCGACCCTATAGGACGGATCACAGCTGCCCCATAGGGTTTCCAAGGAGTGGCTGATAGATTTGAACTGCTGACCTTTTGGTTAGCAGCTGTGCTTTTAACTACCATGCCACCAGGGATCCATTAATACATGTAAAGATCCATTAATTGTAGGACTCTTTTGGTCCCAAAGCTGAGTTTCACTCTGCTATAAACCCGGACAGTTAGATGCTCATGCTTGCTGTCCTTCAATCTACCACAAGTGCTGAACGTGCTAGACTGGGCCAGACCTGTTTGGTTTCCACCTTGAATGGGCACTTAATAACTGGACAGTTGTGTTCAAGCTTGGGCCCCTTCCTAGGAGAGAACATCCCTGAGCAGGCTGGTTGGATATTTTTAAATACTCCTGGAAAGGACATTCCATCTCTTCCTTGAATAATGTTAGAAACTCCTAGTAAGGTATCAGTTGTTCCCAGCAAATGACTCTGATTTCTCTGTTACCTGCCTGGATTTTGCAGACCAGACTAACCTGCTGAAGATTTCTGGGCGACTTTTTATCATGGAGTTCAGGTTTAATAGGTAACGTCTAATATGACTATTGGGTGCTGGAGTTACTGAGAGAAACGTGTAGTGTCTGCAACTCATCTCTAGCGTGGCAGCAATTCTGAGATGCACCTGCAGGTCGGTGACATTGATTTCTATGAATTGTTTTATTTTTGTCGTAATCGATCCATCAGCCAGTGGCCACCTCATTTTTGGCTGTGACTTCATCATGTCTCCATCTTCTCACTTCTTTCCACTACCTCCAGCCTGTCAGGGAGAAACAGGTTACCTTGGAGACAGGACATTTAGAAAATGTATGCAACCACTACCTCTGACTCAGTTATTAGATATCTTATGTGATTCCTTATGTTTCATTTAAAAATGCTTGAAAGGGGGTAATGAATTTAAAATGGAGGAATTTTTTTAGACATGTGGGTGTCTGTGCCAGAGCACTTCATTAAGTCTTCCTACCCTTAAAAAAAAAAAAATGTAGGGTAAGCAATTGCTTTGGCTTCCCTAAAGATCCATTCTATTGCAAAGGGAAAATATATAAAAGAGCTTCACCAGGTTCCTTTCAGCCAATGAGCCCAGGACAGTGAGCTTACACTGATACTGAAGCCTATACAAATTTATTTACTTTGCTATTTTGACAAATACTTTGTGTTGCAATTTTTCTTTTTATACAAAGAAAAGGTAGATAAAAAAAGTCTGTTTTACTGTTTTGTCATTTGTTCATGAAAATGCACATATAGGACTTTGCTATATATGTGTTAAACTTGCATATGCATTTATTCAAGAGTTAGACATCACACTTGTCATGTGTTTACCCTCATAAGCGTTCTCTTTTGTCCTCTCTTTTTAAGCAGTAACTTTTTCTTCTACAGTCTGTGCATTAGCAACTGACCGATGCCATTTTTCAGAATTGGCGACTTTTCAGAGTCAAAAGCTTAAGGAACCATAAATATCAGACTGTGGCTGCCTTCCAAGAATTTCCTGGCATGATAAAAGAAGGGTTAAGCTTCCTAATACAGACAGTGTTTTTATACAGCCCAGGGAATGCCTAACTTTACTTCTCCAAGGAGATTGACCCTGCAGGCTGTAAACCATTAACCACAGTGTTCCTTGAACCACAAGGAATAAGCACAGATCTCATTAGGGAGCATTGGGCTTAAATTCTTGTCACTGAGTCTGCAATTGACCCTCCTGCACGTTCCATTCAGTACTGCAAAGTAAGGTCATTAACAACTAAGGGTGAAGGGCCTGTGCCATGATCTCCTTAAATAAGTGACTTGAGCTTAAATGCAGAGCCATGGAAACTTCCTCACCTACCTTTTTTAATGGATACTTTGGTGGAAGCCGAAGCCCTACAATTTTCTCCATAGTCTGCATCTTTGTTCATGCCAAAGGCATTTAATTTATTTTTAAAATTACTTTTACTGAGTTAAAAAAAAAAAAAAAAAAAAAAGGCTGCATCAGAAGAAGGAATTCAATTCCATCCAGTGAGTTTAGGTGGAATAATTTCGGTACCATCCTTGTTGTTTCCCACTGCTACAGAGAAGAGAGAGGGCACTACTATTCATGCAGCACTAAATGTGTCCCTGGAAGGCTCTGCATTGAGTATTTTACAGAATTTCCTCCACTTAGTCTTCACAGAAAACTTTCAGTTGAATTTTAATCTCTCCATTTTATAGATGGGCAAACAGAGTCCTCCAATATTCATCTGTCAGTTTGACATACTGTGGTGGTTTGTGTGTTGTGATGCTGGAAGCTTTGCCACTGGTATTTCAAATACCAGCAGGGACATCCATGGACAAGTTTCAGAAGAGCTTCCAGACTAAGACAGACTAGGAAGAAGGACCTGGTGATCTGCTTCTAAAAAAAATTGGTCAGTGAAAACATTATGAATAGTGGCAGAACATTGCCTGACGTAGTGCAGGAAGATGAGTTCCTCAGGTTGGAAGACACTCAAAATACAACTGGAGAATAGCTGCTTCCTTAAAGTAGGGTCAACCATAATGATGTGGATGGAGTAAAGTTTTCGTGGCCTTCATTTACTGATGTGGCATGACCTAAAATGAGAAGAAAGACACAAACATCCATTAATAATCAGAACATGGAATGTATGAATTTAGGGGAAGTTGTCAGAAATCAAATGAGATATTTCAAGATAGATACCTTACAAATTAGTGAGCCGAAATGGACTGGGATTGGCCACTGTGAACTGGACAATCATATGGTCTACTATACTGGGAATGAAATATTGAAGAAGAATAGGGTGGCATTCACTGTCAAAAAGAACAGTTCAAGATCTATCCTGAAGTACAACTCTATCAGTGATAGGATAATATTCATATGCCTACAAAAAAAGACCAATTAATATGACTACTATTCAAATTTATGCACCAACCGCTAAAGCCAAAGATGAAGAAATTGAAGATTTTTACCAACTTCTGCAGTTTGAAATTGATCAAACTTGAAATCAAGATGCATTGGTAATTACTGGTGACTGAAATGTGTAAGTTAGAAACAGAAGAAAGTATGGCCTTGGTGATAGAAACAACATTGGAGGTTGCATGATAAAATTTTATAAGACCTGTGACTTCTTCATTGCAAATAACTTTTTCCAACAACATAAATGGGGACTATACATGTGAACCTTGCCAGATGGAACTGACAGAAGTCAAATCAACTGCATCTGTGGAGACAATGGAGAAACTCAATGTCATAGAACAAGTTCGAGTTGAAGCTGAAGAAAATTAAAACAAGTCCATGGGAGCCAAAGTACCACTTTGAGTGTATCACACTTGAATTTAGAGATCATCCTGAAAAATAGATTTGACACATTGAACACTAATAACTGAAGACCAGATGAGCTTAGTGGAATGACATCAAAGACATCATACATGAAGGAAGCAAGAGGTCATTATAAAGACAGGAAAGAAAGAAAAGACCAAAATGGATGTTAGAAGAGACTCTAAAACTGGCCTTTGAACGTTAAATAGCTAAAGCAAATTGAAGAAAGAATGAAGTAAAAGAGCTAAACGGAAGATTTCAAAGGGCAACTCTAGAAGACAAAGTACTATAATGACATGTTCAAAGACCCGGAGTTAGAAAAGCAAAAGGGAAGAACACACTTGGCATTTCTCAAGCTGAAAGAATTGAAGAAAAAAATTCAAGCCTTGGGTTGCAATATTGAAGGATTCTAAGCAGAAAATATTAAACAACAGAAAGCCAAAAACCCGTTGCCCTCGAATCAATTCTGACTTATAGTGACCCTATAGGACAGAGCAGAATTGCCTCATAGAGTTTCTAAGGTGCACCTGGTGGATTCAAACTGCCAACATTTTGGTTAGCAGCTGTAGGTCTTAACCACTATTCCACCAGGGTTTCCTTACACAACACAGAAAGCATTAGAACCCATGAAAGAAATACCCAGAGTCACTGTACCAAAAATAATTGGTTGACGTTCAACCATTTCAGGAGGTAGCATATGATCAGGAACTGATGGTACTGAAGGAAGAAGTCCAAGCTGTACTGAAGGCACTGATGAAAAACAAGGCTTCAGGAATTAACGGAATATGAACTGAGATGTTTCAACAAACAGATGCAGCACTGGAAGTGCTCACAAATCTGTGACAAGAAATTTGGAAGACAGCTACCTGGCCAAATGAATGGAAGAGATCCATATTTATGCCCATTCCAAAGAAAGGTGATCCAACAGAATGCAGAAATTATCTAACAATATTATTAATATCACATCCAAGTAAAATTTTACTAAAGATCATTCAGAGGCGGTTGCAGCAGTACATTGATGGGGAACTGCCAGAAATTCAAAGCTGGGTTCAGAAGAAGTGGAACGAGAGATATCATTGCTGATGTCAGATGGATCCTGGCTGAAAGCAGAGAATACCAGAAAGATGTTTACCTGTGTTTCATTGACTATGCAAAGGTATTCAACTGTGTGAATCATAACAAATTATGGATAGCATTGAGAAGAGTGGGAATCCCAGGACACTGAATTGTGCTCATGAGGAATCTGTACATCGAACAAGAGGCAATCATTCAAACAGAAGAAGCGGATACAGCATGGTTTAAAATCTGGAAAGGTGTGCTTCAGAGTTGTATCCTTTCACCATACTTATTCAATCTGTATGCTAAGCAAATAATCTGAGAAGCCGGACTATGTGAGGAAGAAAAGGGCACCAGGATTGGAGGAAGACTCCTTAACCACCTGCTTTTTTTTTTTTATGCAGATGACACAACCTTGGTTGCTGAAAGTGAAGAGGACCAGAAGCACTTACTGATGAAGATCAAGGACCACAACCTTCAGTATGGATTACACCTCAACATAAAGAAAGCAAAAATCCTCACAACTGGACCAATAAGCAACATCATAATTAATGGAAAAAGATTGAGGTTGTCAAGGATTTCATTTTACTTGCATTCACAATCAATGCTCAAGAAATCAAAGGACACATTGCATTGGTCAAATCTGCTGCAAAAGACCTCTTTAAAGTGTTGAAAAGCAAAGATGTCTCTTTAAGGACTAAGGTGATCCTGATCCAAGCCGTGGTGTTTTCAATGATCTCATAGGCATATGAAAGCTGGACAATGAATAAGGAAGACCGAAGAAGAATTGACACCTTTGAATTGTGGTGTTGGTGAAGAATATTGAATATACCACGGACTGCCAAAAGAACGAACAAATCTGTCTTGGAAGAAGTACAACCAAAATGCTCCTTAGAAGCAAGGATTTAGAGACTATGTCTCACATACTTCAGACATGTTATCAGAAGGGATCAGTCCCTGAAGAAGGACATCATGCTTGGTAAAGTACAGGGTCAGCAAAAAAGAGGAAGACACTCAAGGAGATGGACTGACACAGTCGCTGCAACAATGGGCTCAAGGATAACAACTATTGTGAGGAAGGTCCTAGAGTGGGCAGCATTTCATTCTGTTGTACATGGGGTCGCTATAAGTCAGAACCAACTCTAGGGCACCTAGGAACACCACCACCTGAGGCCCAGCCCAACCCCTTCTACTAAACCACACTTCCTGCCAGAGTTGAAGAATTGTTTGTCCCTAAAGACCACATCCATCTTCTCCTTTCCTTCTTTCCCTTTCCGTCTTTGTCTCTATTTTATTTACCACATATTTCAAGCATACTAAAAGACTAAAAAAATGATATATCAGATACCCATATCCTTCCCCAAGCCAGAGTTTATAAATGTTAACATTTTGCCATATTTCCTTCAGATTTTAAAAATATCCTAAAAATAGTTTCTATTAGGTTAGGCTCACCATCTCTTTCCTCTCTCACTTTCCCAAGAAGTGAACATTATCCTTGTTAGCATGTACCCTTCTAGCCTATTTTTATATCATCGCAACATTCGTATTTATAAAAAAAAAAAAACAAATTTGTGCAATACTTAGTATTATTTTGTGAGTTTTAAAATTTTGCATAGTGACGTTAGCTTATAGCCTTTGCAACATGCTTTTTGTTTCAATCAATATTATGATTTAGAGATTTTTCCTTGCTGATAAATGTATTTGTTTCATTTTTCTATATGCAGAGAGTATATAGACAGTCTAGAAATATTTAGTTATGTAATTACACATCAGTTTATATATTGATGCCCCTATTGATGGGCATTCAGATTGTTAACAGTATTTTCCTATTACTTTAATGGTACAAGGTGAACACATTTTGCACGATTCCATGTGCTCATGTTCAAGTTCCTCTAGGGTCAGATTTGCTGGCTCATAGGTGATGCACATCTTAAATTTACCAGGTACTGACAAATGGCCTTACAAAATGTTATACAATATTATACTCCCACTAGCAATGCATATGAATTCCTGTCTCCATATTCTATCTAATCATTAGTATTATCAGACTTCTTAATAATTCCTAATCTTCTAGATATGATATAGAATTTCATGTATTTAAATTTTTTGTTTATTTCAGCATAAATAAGGTTGAATATCTTTTCATAAATACAGTAGTTTTCCTTCTCTGTTACTTATTTTTTCATACATTTTACTAACTTTTTTCTCTTGGGTTCTTTTTTTCTTATTGATTTATCAGAGTTCTTTAAATATTCTGGGTATCAAGATTTCATAGGGAATACTAAACAAACCAAACCCATTGCTGTCGAGTTGATTTCAACTCACAGTGACCATATATAACAGAGTAGAACCGCCCCATAGGGTTTTCAAGGAGCTTCTGGTGGATTCAAACTGCTGACCTTTCGGTTAGCAGCCAAGCTCTTAACCACTGCGTCAACAGGGATCCTTCATAGGGAATATATACTATAAATATTTTTTGTTCTGTTGCTAGTATTTTTAGTTTATGATGTTGTTTTCATTGGAACAAACTTGTTAAAGTGTTGTTTTGGGTTTTCTGTATGTGTGTGTGTGTGTTTTGCTTAAGGAATAATTATCAACCCTGATGTTATAAAGCTATTTTTATATATTCTTTTAGAATTTAAAGTGTCTCTTTTCTTATCAAGGTTTTCGATCCATCTAGAATTCATTTTTATATGATTTTTTCCATATAAATAGCCCTCAGTTCCAGCATGATTCATTGAAAAGTTAATCTTTTGCCCATTAATTTGTTCTACTTCACCTCTTCTATACAAACAGGGCTACTGCTCTGCCCGACTTCAGAAACACCATTTGCATTGTATTGTATATGAATGGCACAGTCCTGGAGTATATACTGTACAATATAAATGGTATTCTCTGGAGCTGTGCAATGTGGCAGTCCTGCATGAATCTCCCGTATATATATATATATATATATATATATATATATATATATATATATATATATATATATATATATACACACACTTAACCCTGCATACCTATTTTTGTTCCATTAGTCTACCAGTGTGCCAATACCATGTTGTCTTAATCACTGTGGCTTTATGGTAAGTCTTCACGTATGTAGGTTGAGCCTTCACCTGTCTCTAACTTTATATTTCCTCCAACTTTTCTTGGCTTTTATTTTCCTTCAGGATCTAAGAAATTCTTTTTTGGAATTTTTGGTTAACTTCTTTGAATTTAGGCATTAATTTGCAAAGAATTGAGAGCTTTGGATATACGTGACTCCATTTATGCAGGTCTATCTCCCTGACCTTAATATAAGTTTCTAATTTCCTCCATAGATGTTTTCCACATATTTTGTTATTTTTCCCTATGTATCTAATGGTTACTCTCTTACGAATGGAATATTTATGGTTATTTTCCTGTTCGGTTGTTGCTGGCATTCAGGAACATAGTTGTTCTTTATTTATCTTGTATCTAGTATCATTGTTGAATTCTTTTACTAGTTCTAATCATTTGTCTCTAAAGTTTAATTTCCTATATAGAAAACCATGTTGTCAGTAAAGAGTAATAATTTTATCTTTGAATTTTTCCATTGTCCTTTTTTTTCGAGCATTGACTAGAACTTCCAGAAAAGTTCTACATAGAAGCACAATCAACAAAAGAGCAAACCCATTGCCTTCTACTCAGTTCTGACTCACGAAAATCCCATGTGTTACACAGTAGGACTGCACCATGGAATTTTCTTGGCTATAATTTTTACAGTTCCAGGTTGCCAGGCCTTTCTTCTGCAGGGCTGCTGGGTGGGTTTGAACTGCCAATATTTAGGTTAGCAGTAGAACACCAACTGGTTTCATCACCCAGGAACAGAAGCACAATAGTAGGAACTTCAGGCATTATTTTCTTGCCCACCACACTTTTTAAAACCGTATTATTTTACTGCCCAGAGATTTTGTGTTCTTAGAGTACTGATTCACAGTCAGGTCTTTATATCATTTACATCTCAGTTTCTGCCTCTCCCAGCCCTTCTCAGCTATTCTCAACTTACAGAACCAGTTACTAGTTCCAAAGTCAACTGAAAGCAAATCCTGAAGTATGTTATAGGTTCCATTTCCAAGATTTGCTGGATCAGGAAATAGAATGTCGTCCTAATCCTGACCCCAAATCCTCAGCCCTTTCTTTTAAAACCAGGTATTTTTTTTTTTCCCTAGGAACAGGCTTAAGCCTTTGTTTCCTGAGAAACAAACTGCTAAGAATTGATCTTTGTCTGAACCCTCACAACTCTTGTCTTGGTATTAGGAATCTTTGCCAATTTCTCCTTTTTAGGGAACAGACTCAGGATATAGACCTCCTTCAAACCAGGATCATCTCCTGCAACCCTGATGCTACTACCCATATCACCTCTCCGGCTACACGTTTCCCCAATGAATAGGCCTGTAATTATCAGCTTAATTTTTTTCTTCTCTAACATACCAGAGGATTAAGAACAGTGAAGCGCTCTGACAATAAATAGATATGACGAATAAATAGATACTGGTAGGGAAGTGGTTGTATCAAATCTCCAGAGAATTAAGGATACCTGGGGAAAATGCTTCCATCATCTCTAGGTAATTTTAACAAGCCACCTTCCCCTTGCCCCACTGAGTCAGAGCAAAACTGACTCAAATATCTATAGTTTTCTGTGCCTCCTTAGACACTATAATTTGTACTGGAGACCATTTCTCCTTTCCCCTTATCAAGCATATTCCCGTAATAGCTTATCTTCCCTTGGACCTTTTGAAGCATCAAAAGCCTTATGATTGAGCTTCAGCAGGTACTGGAAACAGCTAGAGAAGTGATCTGAAAACTCTCCACTTACAAAGAAAAGCACATTAAGAATAATAGTCTAGAATTTAAAATGCTGCATTACAAATATGATTAAGTAAAAAAGAATTAGTTTGAATTGCTAAATTCTTAACTATCCTTAATCTCTCTGTTATAACTATATTATCATATATGAAAAGTTGCAGCCATTCTGAGAATCAATTTAGTGTCTCAGTTCTTTTCCACGTATACCTCTTGATTATATAAAATGCTTCCCTATGTTTTCACAGTTTCAAAACAATTATGACTATTATAACCTAGATACAATATTTTGATATGTATGGGTAGTTTTGAATAAATTTACACCAAAGCAATGTAGAAAACACTCAGTTATTTAGCATGCATTCACTTTTTTTTTTTCCCACTGATTAAAAAGTTTATTTTTAATTCAGCAGTTTTGTTTTACAGCCTGAGAGTGCTATTTGTTGTTTGGTGACTGTCTCAGTTATATAGTGCTGCTATAACAGAAATATCCCAAGTGTTTGGCTTTAACAAAGAGAAATTTATTCTCTCATAGTTTAGGAGGCTAGAATTCCAAATTCAGAGTGCCAGCTCCAGGGGAAGTCTTTCTTGCTGTGTCAGTTCTGGAGGAATGTCCTTGATATCAATCTTCCCCTGGTCTAGGAGCTTCTCAGCACAGGGACCCTGGGTCTAAGGGATGTGCTCTGCTCCTGGCTCTTCTTACTTGGTGGTAATGAGATCCCTCTCCTCTCTGCTCGATTCTTTTATATCTCAAAAGAGATTGACTCAAGATACAACCTAATCCTGTAGATTGAGTCCTGCCTCATTAACATAACTGCTTCTAATCCTGCCTCATTAACATCATATAGGTTAGGGTTTATAACAAGTAGGATAATCATGGTAGACAACAAAATGGAGGACAATCACACAATGCTGGGAATCATGGCTTAGCTAAGTTGATACACATTTTTGGGGGACACAGTTCAATTCACAAAAGTGACTTAAAATTTTCTACTAAGGATAAATCTCATTGGAATCTTAGCTAGGAAAACATACAAAAAAGGAGAAAGAACAGAAAGAGCTGGGTGAATATGACATTTTCTGAATGATATTAAGATGTGTTTCTCTTGGCTCATGTATAAAGGAAACTGTCATGGTGACAACTACAGAGGCAGAATCATCTCCCTAGTTGAAAGACCACCTTGTTTTTAAGAGTCATCCAGGTCTATGCTTGAGAGCTGGTTTTGCAACTTAACAGCAGAGTCATCACCCAGGATAATGTCTTTGCCTCTCAGAGTACTTCTTCATTCATAGATAGATTGAGGACTATAGAAATTACATCTTAATAGATCATCATAAGGATTAGAGATCACTTATGAAAAGATCCTGACATCCAAGAGGCACTCAATCAGTGTTAAGTATTGTTTTCTAGCTTTTGTTTAGTGAGCATAACCATTTTCTCTTATTTGAAGACTAGGATATGATTTTCAAATCAGTAGTAAATTTACAAATGCTCTTCGAATAAAAAACCAACCTGGTTGCCGTTGAGTCGATTCCATCTCATAGTGACCCTACAGGACAGAGTAGACCACCTCATAGGGTTTCCAAGGCTGTAAATCTTTATAGCATTAGACTGTTACATCTTTCTCCTTGGAGCCACTGGTGGGTTCAAACTGCCAACTTTTCAGTTGGCAGCTGAGCACTTACCACTGCTTCATCAGGGCTCCTTTGAATGCCCTCACAAAACGAAACAAAACCTGTTTCTGTCAAGTTGATTCTGACTCATAGTGACCCTGTAGGACAGAGTGGAACTGCCCCATAGGGTTTCCAAGGAGCAGCTGGTGGATTTGAACTACTGACCTTTTGGTTAACAGCAGAAGTCTTAAAAGCAATGAACAAAAACATATAAAACACTGACCCTTGATTGTCTTGATAGTTTATAATCTAGTTGCAAAGACAAAATCAAGACATACAACAAGATAACTGACAATCTTAAAAACATAAGCAAATGCCTAATGGGTATCTTGCACATTGTCATCCTTAGTAAATATATATTCAACAAACAAATGAGTTAAGAGGAGAGAGGAGCAATTTATCCTGAGTTGGTCCTGGAAATTTGCACTGAGGAGGTAGAATTTTAAAATAAGAACAGGCTTAGATAATACGAAGAGTTTAGGGCAACTACAAGCTTAGAGAAAATGATTCCCAAGATTGCCCTTACTTCTGACACCAGCTTCAAGTTTGGGAGGTTTCCAAAACTATTCTGAGGTTTGACAGTTAATTAACAGGGCACACAGAAGTCACTGAAATGTATTATACTCTCAGTTAGTGTTTATTGCAGGGAAAGGATACAGGTTAATATCAGCAAGGGGAGAATCATAGAGGGCAGAGTCAAGAAGTATTAATGTGGAGTTTCCATTATCATCTGCCCATGGAGTCCAGATGTGTTACTCTCTTGACACTTATGTGTGATAATACACAAAGAGTATTGCCAACCAGGGAAGCTCACTAGAGCTTCAGTGTTCAGAATTTTTATTGGGGCTGCATTATATAGGCATGATTGATTGATTGATTGCCCAGGTGGTTCTCAGTCTCCAGGTGGACCCAAACCCACCACCCTAAGTCGCATTGTTGGCCTTTCTTGTCCAGCCCCCCCTAATACTATAGGGTTTTTCTATCCTCAGCATCCCTAGTCAATCCTCCTTGATCCCACCCCAAATCCCATTGTTAGACTATCCAGTATGACCCCAAATCCCAGGCAAAACAAAGGCACTACTATCAAGCTTAAGTTTCCAATGGCCCAGAGATTACCTCCCAGAAGCTGGAGGTAAAGGCTTGACTTTCTCTTTGGGCAAGGCCCAATTTGTTTACTACACAGAGAAGAGAGGGAAGAACATTCTTTCCAATCGGAGAGCATAAGGAGTTGTAAGCAGATTAGTTTAGTTGAATACAACAAAACAACTATTTGCATGGCCTATTCCAAGGAAGAATAAAACACCTTTAAATAAATGGAAGGCACATTCTCTGAGAAGAAGTTAAACTACATCTTGAAAGTCATGCTTTGGAAAAAAATTGATACTAGATTAAAAAAAATTGGCCTAGTAAATTAGCTATCATTTAGAATTTATTCAAAAAAGTTTACAAAAGACTGGCTAGAAAACATGCTTTGAAATTGTCATGGATTGAATTGTGTCCCCCTAAAATATGTGTCAACTTGATTAGGCCATGATTCCCAGTACTGTGTGGTTGTCCTCCATTTTGTAACTGTAATTTTATGTTAAAGAGGATTAGGGTGGGATTGTAACACCCTTACCCAGGTCACATCCCTGATCTAACGTAAAGGGAGTTTCCCTGGGATGTGGCCTGCACCATCTTTTCTCTCTCAAGAGATAAAAAGGAAAGGGAAGCAAGCAGAGAAGTGGAAACCTCATACCACCAAGAAAGCAGTGCTGAGAACAAAGCGTGTCTTTTGGACCCTGGGTCCCTGTGCAAGAAGCTCCTAGTCTGGGGGAAGATTGATGAGAAGGCTGACAGAGAAAGATTTCCCAGGAGCTGATGCCCTTTAGACTTTTAGCCTACTTTGCTGTGAAGAAATAAATTTCTGTTTCTTAAAGCCATCTTCTTGTGTTATTTCTGTTATAGCGGCACTAGATGACCAACACAGAAATCATGGTTGAAACCAGCCTATGATTATACATTAAGCCTATAATTAACTTTTAGTGTCCAATCACTTTATTGCCTGACTTCAGTACTTCCTACCAACAGAAATTCCCTATTCGTATATTGGTCTTTCATATTTACTAACAAGCCAATAGGTCTATGATAGTCACCATGGGGATCTGCCATGTTTTTTCACTCCTAAATCCTTGGCCAAAGCTGTTTTCTCTCAAAGCTGGAGGAAGAAGCTTTAGTTTTTCCATTTCTGTTATTTTATTCATGAGATTGCCAGTGTCCCAGCAAGGATGCTTTAGTTCTCTCTTTCAAAGCTGCCATGCTTCAGGATGGATTTCTTGTGGAGGTGAGAAAACAGTCCTCCACCTGGATCTGAGACATGCTTTGTTTCTTGGACCCCAAAGCAACACCGCTGTGGTCAGCACTTGAGAAAGTTTCTCACAAAGTAGGCTTTTCTGTATTTCCTCCTCTCTCTTTTTTTTTAGCTCTTGCAAGCAACCCTCCAATAACTCTCCCAAACAAAAATGAATGCTTCTGACAAACAGGCAAACAGATAGGCAAATACAAACAGCACAAAAAAACCATAGTTATTTTCTTAGGACCACACAACACTTCAGGCACAGTACCTTCTCTATTCATATATAGACAAGGAGAGTGCCATTATCCTTGCCCTCAAGAATTTCTACCCTCTTCCTCCCATTCCCCCCTTAAAGTGACACAATATTAAGGAGGTGGCTCTGTGTTGACCTTCTTAGAGATAATTCAGCTTCTTTGTTTTATAATTTAAAAACATTTAGTATATACATAACTCAAGGGCTAATCAAAAAGTCATTCCAAAGTAATTTTTCCAAAGAAAAAAAGATAGTAAACTTTAAAATAATTTTTTTTTTTGGTTTCTTTTTTCAGGATCTACATTCAAATTAAAAAAAAAAAAAAAAGAAATCTCCAACAATGTACATCAATACATTTAATTAAGCGAGATATTTTTCTTTGGAGTTACCTGTTTGGCTTTTAAAGATCTCTGCCTGGTGCAAATGGTTTGCTATCTGCTACTAACCAAAAGGTTAGTAGTTAGAATATACCCACCCACAAAGGGGAAGAAAGGCCTGGCAATCTACTTCTGTAAGAAAACCCTGTGGAGTAGGGTTCTGCTCTGAAGCACTTGAAGTCTCCATGAGTTGGAAATGACTCAATGGCAATGGGTTTATCTGACTCCTAAGCATTAATTTTTTTTGTAGAAGTCCTGGATATAATTGCAAAGTTGAGTCCAAATCAAGGCTTTAGGGTCTAGGGATCTGAAGGATCTAATGAGGCTTTTAGCACTGTTGAAATTGTGGCTGTATTGTAGTATAATTTATTTGCAAGATACTATTCATCCAAAAAAGTTACAGAAATGCTTTTGAGAAGTGTTTGCAGCAATCTCCAAACCAAACCAAACAAAAACTCCTGTAAAAGATAAATGGTCTGAAATTCACCACTCTGTCTCCAACAGAATCTACATTAAGGAAAATGTCTGAATATTGAAACATCCTGTGGAATATTAAATTTTTTTTTTTTTAATGCATTATTTGGTTCAATTGCAAGTATCAGGAAGAAAGATTGCTAATAAGGAAGATGTTTGCTGCTCATTGTTCTAGTAACAATAGACTCAAATGAATAATCGGATGATAGCAGGAGATAGGGCTTCAGTTTATCATAGAAATGCTCTTAATTAGGCTTGCTACACCAGTGTTTGTCTCATCTGAATTGCCCATGTATTATTGATAAACTTTACTGGATTATTTTACATATCATGTATTCATCTTGGTCTGATCAAGACTCGGTTTTGTATTGCAATTTGCCGACTATGGTTGGTTCGCTGGTTCGCTGGAGTTCATCAGCCTTCAATTTTAATTCAGGACGCCACTGAGGTATGAATAGATTAGGTTATTCTGCAGCCCAGAGGTTGATCCTTTATTAACTTTTCAGTATTTGATGATTATAATGAAGATCGCAAAACTGCAAGATCTAATTAAGTTTAGAACTTTCCAAAATTGACTTTTTGTAGAAAATTTCATGCTGAATGAATGTGACAATCCAGAAAATTAAAGAAATAGCCTCTCGCATGACTATATTTCAGTTTCCTCTTCATTCATACATAGAAGCATAGAATCCTGGGGCTAAAAACAGGGTTGAACAACTTCCCAAATTAAGAACAATTCCGCACATGGCCAAGATTTTAATATCTATTCCCGTACAAGAAAAATTTGCACAAAATAATGCTTTTCACGGGCATAGGACAGTTTAATTTTCCAAGTGTTTTTACCAGCGTTGTCTGGCTTTATCCTCACATCATCTGAATTAGGTAGGACAGGTGTTATGAAGCTACTTTATATAGGTAGCTGTGTGACTTGGTGCCATCAGCCAGTAAATTGCGCATTTAGGTAGTAGTAAGCTAACTTTTGGAGTCACAGTGTCCTTCCCTGAAAAATGGGGATGATAATACTTCACAGGGTTCTTGTGAGGATTCCAAGTGGTCCCTACTGAGTCTGATCTTTCTATTATATGGTTGGGCCTGATTGTTTTTGAGGGAGAATCCTGCCCTAGGGACATAATGTTCTTGCTTCTAGGTAAATGTGTCTAATCCATTCTGGGCTGTGGGGATGAGGTAATGGGAGCATCCAGCAACAACATCTGCTCTCGGGATTAGAAGTTGCAGCAACCAATTTAGCTGCATTTTCTTTCATAAGTACAAATGCAACCAAGAGAGCGAAATCACAATCACCAGATCCCATATAAGCTTTGTCCAGAAAAATGAAAAATGGGTTTATTTTTCTGTTTTATTTCCTAAGAGAATAAACTGTCCCAAGTGGTGCACAGTATTTCTGGGAGGTCCACTTTAAACTTGTCAGAGATGATTCTTCTCTCAGTAGGCACCATCTGGACTGTTTTCTAGGTTGTATTCTGGCTTCTCAGTCTCATCTTCTTCCTTTTTCCTGATCATATCCCAGATGTAGGATGATCTAAGACTCGTGGATTATTGCAATGTAATATAGCACTGGGTTTTTGTAATGAGTTATGGGGGCCTAGGAAAGACTCTCCTAACTAGAATCGTCCCTTTTACTCTCTGTTCAAGCCCCACCTCCAGTCGTTCATCACTAATACAAACCAGCTCAGTAGAGACTGATTCCTCTGAAATGGCCATAAGCAGGGCAACTTGTTATCACTCATGCCTATTTTATTCTGGATAAAATTGTTTTATCTGCACCTCTGTAGAGGACTGAAAGCTGAGGAAAATCTCAGTATAAGAAGATGCAGGGCAGGTGGATTTTTACTGGTAAGAGTGGTAAAGCCTGCCGGGGTGTTGAGTTCACCAAAGAAAAGGGCCCTGATCAGTTCCTGGGTAGCATGGGTACTGGGTGGTGGAGGATACTGGTGTTCAAAGGTGAGAGAGGACCAAAGTGCCAAGACCTATTCTTATAATTTCCTTGGGCTACTCCTGCCATGGTGCCTTTTCTTGACCCTCTTCCTACCTTGCAGAGACCTGGAGTCCTTTCCACTCGCCTTCTCACTCTGTGTGCTGACTCTGCTCTGGCTGAAGTCATTGATGGTGCTTCTTTGGGACTCTTGGCAGAACAAGCATAGGCTCACATCATATAGGGATTTATATTCTGTTCTTCTAGTCCTCCCACCCCTGAATGTACCAAGGCATTTTTTTAATTGTTGTTGTTCTGAGAGAATTAGAGAGAAGAGAAATTCAGTGCTTTCCCTTAGCCTTGACATTTTGCTCTCTGCTCTATTTTCCCCACTGCCTTGGGAATCCTTACCTGTCACATTGAAACTGGCACCAGCAGAGTCCTTGTTTTGATCTGAGAGACAGCATCTCAATTCATTTCACACATCTATACCTTTATACCTTAGATGACTTTGCACAAATGGCTAACTGTATTATATTTTGTCCATTCATGTATTAAACAAATATTTATTAAACTCCTGCTCTATACCAGAAGGCACTGTTAAAGGTATTGGAGATACATCAGTAGAAAAATAAAATAAAATATATAATAAAGTAAAATAATAAAATAAAGATTCCTGCACTCATGGCTCATGTATTAGAGTGCACTAACTAACGTTTATACAGCACTTACCATATACCAGGTACTTTTCACAGCCCTAACATGCATTGGTTCATTTAATACTTAAAGGTGGACATTCTTAGTTTCTTCATGAAGAGGCTGAGGAAAGTGCACATGAAGAGGTTGAGAAAAGTGACTTGGCCAAGTTCACACTGGTAGTAAGTGACAGGGCTGGGATTTTAACCTAAGCAATAGGAAGGGCAATAAGAATGCACAGCGTTTTTCATATTTTAGATATATTGCGATACTACATCTCTGTCTCTCGTGTATTCTCTGATGATAAATTAACCTCTATGACCAAATCTGTAGTCCTTGGATAGTGCAAACGGTTAATGTGCGGGGCTGCTAACTGGAGGTTGGAAGTTTGAGTTTACCCAGAGGTGCTTTGAAAGAAAGGCCTGGTAACCTACTTCCAAAGAAATCAGCCATTGAAAACCCTGTAGAGGACAGTTTTACTCAGACATATTTGGGGTTGCTATGAGTCAGAGTTAGCACAATGGCAACTGGTTATATGACCAAATCTACTTCAAAACAGATGTAGAAATTGTCCTATCTTCTAGCTCTCTGTGTGTTATAGTGGGTGTGTTGAAATATTAGTCCTAATCTAAAATCCTAAATACATGTGTCAAATGAAAAGATATAGTAACAGTGTACGCTGTGTTTTCTGATAGAACTAGCCAAAAGTTTGATGATTTGAACTCACCCAGAGGTGTCTTGGTAGAGAGACCTGATGATCTGCTTCCAGAAGGTCATAGCCTTGAAAACCCTATGCAGTAGTTCTACTCTGCACACATGCGGTTGCCGTGAGTGAGAATTGACTGGATGGCATTGGGTTTGGCACTTTGATGAGGTCCACCCACATATTCCAGGAAAATCTTTGTCTGAAGGTCTACAGACTTAGTCATATCTGCAAGGTGCCATTTGCCATGTAACATAACATATTCAAAGTCCTAGGGATTAGAGCTTAGACACATTTGCTGTTGTTGTTGTTTTTAGGTGCCATCGAGTCAGTTCTGACTCATAGTGACCCTAGGTACCACAGAAGGAAACACTGCCTGGTCCTTTGCCATGCTCTCAATCATTGTTATACTTAAGCCCATTGTTGCAGACACTGTGTCAATCCATCTCATTGAGGGTCTTCCTCTTTTTGCTGACCCTGTACTCTACCAAGCATGATGTCCTTCACCAGGGACTGCCATCTCCTGATAACATGTCCAATGTATGTAAGATGCACTCTTGACATCCTTGCTTCTAAGGAGCTTTCTGGTTGTACTTCTTCCAAGACAGATTTTTTTCATTCTTTTGGCAGTCCATGGTATATTTAATGTTCTTCACCAACACAAAAATTCAAGACACATTTGGTGGGCCACTATTCTGCCTACCACAAGAAACAAGAAGGGACCCTAAGAAGATAAAATACTTAGAAATAAATCAATCTTACCAGAGATGTAAAAGACCTAAACAAAAAAACTACATGATACTGCTGCAAGAAACCAAAAAAGACCTACATAAGTGGAAAAACATACTTTGCTCACGCACAGGAAGACTAAACATTGTAAAAAATGTTTATTCTACTCAAAGCAATTTATAGATACAGTGCAACCTTCATCCAAATTCCAATGATTTAAAGAGATGAAGAAAAAAAATCACCAACTTCATATGGAAGAGAAGAGGTCCAAGATAAATAAACCATTACTGAAAAAGAACAAAGTGGGAGCCCTCACACTACCTGATTTTAGAACCTATTATACTGCCACAGTAGTCAAAACAGCCTGGTACTGGTACAACAACTGATTCATAGACCAATGGAACAGAACTGAGAATCCAGCCATAAATCCATCCACATATGAGCAGCTGATATTTGACAAAGGCCTAAAGTCAGTTAAATGGGGGAAAGACAGTCTCTTTAACAAACTGGCATAACTGGATACCTATCTGGAAAAAAATGAAACAAGGCCCATACCTCACACCATGCACAAAAACTAGCTCAAAATGGATCAAAGACCTAAATATAAAATCTAAAACGATAAAGATCATGGAAGAAAAAATAGGGACAACTCTAGGAGCCCTAATACATGGCATAAACAGTGTACAAAACATTACTAACAATGCACAAATACCAGAAGAGAAACTAGATAACTGGGAGCTTCTAAAAATCAAACACTTATGCTCATCCAAAGACTTCATCAAAAGGGTAAAAAGATTACCTATGGACCCGGAAAAAGTTTTTGGCTAGGACAAATCTGATCAGTGTCTCGTCTCTAAAATCTACATGATACTACAAAACTCAACAACAAAAAGACAAATAACCCACTTAAAAAATGGGCAAAGAATATGAACAGACACTTCACCAAAGAAGACATTCAGACAGTTAACAGATACATGAGGAAATACTCATGATCATTAGCCATTAGAGAAATGCAAATAAAAGCTACAGTGAGATACCATCTCACCTCAACAAGGTTGGCATTAATCCAAAAAACACAAAATAATACATGTTGGAGAGGTTGTAGAGAGATTGGAACATTTATACACTCCTGGTGGGAATGTAAAATGGTATAACCACTTTGGAAATTGATTTGGTGCTTCCTTAAAAAGCTAGAAATAGAAGTACCATATGATCCAGCAATCCCACTCCTTGGAATATATCCTAGAGAACTAAGAGCCCTAAGATGAAAAGATATACGCATATCATGTTCATTGGCAGCACTGTTTACAATAGCAAAAAGATGGGAGCAACCAAGGTGCTCATCGATGGATGAATGGATAAATAAATTATGGTATATTCACATAATGGAATGCTACGCAAGGATTAAGAACAACCATGGATCCACGAAACATCTAATGCATGGAGGAATCTGGAAGGTATTATGCTGAATGAAATTAGTTGCGAAAGGACAAATATTGTATGACATCACTATTATAAAAACTCAAGAAAAAGTTTAAACACGGGAGAAAATATTCTTTGATGGTTACGAGGTGGGGAGGGAGGGAGGGGGTACTCACTAATTAGATAGTAGACAAGAACTATTTTAGGTGAAAGGAAAGACAACGTACAATACAGGGGAGGTCAGCACAACTGGACTAAACCAAAAGCAAAGAAGTTTCCTGTATACAACCAAATGCTTTGAAGGTCAGAGTAGTAGGGACAAGGGTCTGGGGACCACGGTTTCGGGGGACATCTAGGTCAATTGGCATAACAAAATGTATTAAGAAAATGTTCTGCATTCCACTTTGGTGAGTGGCACCTGAGGTCTCAACTGCTAGCAAGCGGCAATCTAAGATGCATCAATTGGTCTCAACCCACCTGGAGCAAAGGAGAATGAAGAACACCAAAGACACAAGGTAAATATGATCCCAAGAGACAAAAAGGTTCACATAAACCAGAGACAACATGAGCCTGAGATGGGAAGAACTAGATGGTGCCTGGCTACCACCGATGATTGCAGTGACAGGTAACACAACAGAGAATCCGTGAAGGAGCAGGAGAACAGTGAGATGTAGACCTCAAATTCTCGTAAAACGACCAGGCTTAATGGTCTGACTGAGACTAGAGGGACCCTGGAGGTCAAGGTCCCCAGGCCTTTTGTAAGCCCAAGACTGGAACCATTCCTGAAGCCAACTCTTCAAACGGATTGGACTGGACAGAAAATGATACTGGTGAAGACTGAGCTTCTTGGCTCAAGTAGACACAAGAGACTATGTGTGCAGCTCCTGTCTGGAAGCGAGATGAGAAGGCAGAGATGGACAGGAGCTGGTTGAATGGACCCGAGGAATACAGGGTGGAGAGAAGGAGTGTGATGTCTCATTAGGGGGAGAGCAGCTAGGAGTACATGGCAAGAATATAAGTTTTTGTATGAGAGGCTGACTTGATTTGTAAACTTTCACTTAAAGCGCAATTTAAAAAAAAATGAGAAGGAAGAAATAACCACTGATTCAGAGAAATATAAACATAAAATAAATTATAAAGTAAGACTTTATACAACTGTATTCAAATACATTGAAAAACCTAAAATCATGGCTGATTTCCTAAGAAAATGTAATGTACTAAATTTCCCATGAGAAGAGGCAGAACAATCTATCTGTGCAAAGAAATTAAGAACGATGTCAAATTTCCCACAAAAGCACCAGTCCAGATGGTTTCACAGTTAATTGTTTTCAAATTCTCAAGAAATGGATAATTTCAATGTTAACCTAAATGCTCTCAGAAAATTGAGGAAAGGGCATGCCAGGTATCGCTGGTGGGTGTCCAGCCCCTTATCTGACCATCTGTGTTTTCCTCTATAGTTCAAGGATCCGGAAGCAGAGCTTTTGCTAGCAGGGTTCTGGTTAGTTCTGCTAATTGGAGGCACTAACGCAAGACTAGAAAGGGAGAGAAGCACAGGAGCCATGTTCTACTTCCGGCCATGGTGGCGGGTCTAACAGTGGTTTGAGATGGCTCATGATCTCCTGTTGGGTGGCAATGATGGGCTGGCTGCAGCAAATGCATGGATATGTCTCCTTCAGGGGCTGCAGCTGCTTCCTGTTGATCTTGATCTCTAAATTAAACCATACCTTTTTGCTCTTCCAGCCCTTCCAACTGTTCTGAAATCTAATTTCTCATCTTAAATCTCTCTTTGCTTGAAATACCCTGAATGGTTTCTGTTCTTCTTATTGTACCCTAATAGATAGAGAAGGTAAGCTTACAAATTCTTTTCATAAAGGGCACTTAAATTGATAACATGATTTGACAGAGAGCATATAAGAAGAAAACCACAAACCAGTTTTTTGAGTGTCCGTGCAAAGCTTCTAAATAAAATGTAATATAAAATAGTAAAATAAAAACAGAATTTAATGAATAATTTAAGAATAATAAATCATGCGTAACTACGGGCTCATCCCAAAATCATTTATCATATTAATATGTCAAAGGAGGCGAAGGAATGAAATAACAAGTATAAATTTTGAAAAAGGGGAAACGAATTTATTTTTTATGGTAATGTACTTACATAGCCCAAAAGAATTAACTGAAAAGCTAATAGAAGCAATAGGAATATTGAATAAATTGACTGGTTACAAAACTAATTTATAAAATAATTACCTTTTCTTTTGAAAACAGTAACTTGCATTAAAAAAAAAAAAAAAGAAAACCCGAGGCACAAAATCAGTAAGAAAAATAAAACAAAAGAAACTTTAAAAAATTTGCAGAACCTCCATGAAGAAAACTTTAGAACAGTACTGAAAGGCATAAAAAATAACTGAAGAAATGAAAAGATGTAATTTGCTCTTTGGTTGAAAGGTTCACCATTGCCTGTCCAACGCCAATGTGTATTATTTTATTTTGCATTTTTTGAATCTGACAAAATAAATTTAAAATAGAAATCTGTGAGGTTACTGAGAGAAATAAGAAAAGTAACGTGGGTGGACTGCCTGCACCCAAAAATAAATATAGCTTGAATGTTACAGTTATTAAAACAGTATGGCACTGTTGCAGGAATAGACCTGTTGATAATGGAGCAGAACAGGAAATCCAAAATAAACTCAAATATCTCTAAGAATTTAACGTATGATACAGGTGACATTTCAAAGCATGGAAATATGTTCTTCTTAATAAATGGTAATAGGATCATTAGCTACTCATATCAAATAAATTTAAATAAAACCAGATCCCTCCTTATCATTATATTAAAATAAATTCATAATGAGTAAGACACATTAATGTATACATGAAAATGATAAATGTTAGAAATATGCATGACTGAATTGGCTTCTATTCTTTGAATGGAGAAAATTTTTCTAAAAATAAACATAAAACCCAGAAACTCCAAAGGAAAATAACTGATATAGTTTTCATATCAATGTTAAAAATGTTGTTAGACAAGATAAATACATCTCTCACTCCTTCTATCTAGAGTCAAAAGGCAAATAACATATTGAACAAAATATATTTATGAAATGTATGTCAAGCAAAGGATTAAATTTTAAGCATATAAAAAGGCCATTGAGATCAATGTGAAAAAAGATTAATAAACAATCCAATAGAAAAAATGGGCATAGGAAACACATGGTTAATAACTTCAGAAACATTCTTCAAAATAAGTGAATTGTAATTTAAAACAATGAAACACAATTTCTCGTCAATTATATTGTGAAAAATTAAACAAGTCTATAATTCCACTGTTGGCAAAATAGAATATAGTAACTAATAAAATTTGTGAGTACAAAGTGTGGTAATCTTTTTGGAACGTATAGAAATACAGGCAATTTCTATACAAATTTTAAATTCATATACTCCGTAAAGAAAGTTAATTACTTTCAAATTCTCAAGAAATGGATAATTTCAGTGTTAACCTAAGTGCTCTGAGAAAATTGAGGAAAGGGTGTGCCAGGTATCGCTTGTCGGTGTCCAGCCCCTTATCTGACCATCTGTGTTTTCCTCTATAGTTCAAGGACCTGGAAGCAGGGCTTTTGCTAGCAGGGTTCTGGTTAGTTCTGCTAATTGGAGGCACTAATGCAAGATTAGAAAGGGAGAGAAGCACAGGAGTCATGTTCTACTTCCGGCCATGGTGGCGGGTCTAATAGTGCTTTGAGATGGCTCATGATCTCCTGCTGGGTGGAGAAATCCCCTACAGATTTTATTTATGTATATAACAAATGGAAACCCTGGTGGCGTAGTGGTTAAGTGCTATGGCTGTTAACCAAGAAGTTTGCAGTTCGAATCCACCAGGCGCTCCTTGGAAACTCTACGGGGCAGTTCTACTCTGTCCTATAGGGTCGCTATGAGTCGGAATCGACTCCACGGCAGTGGGTTTGGTTTGGGTTTTGATATAACAAATATTTACTGAACACTTACCATGTGCCATTCTCTGTATTAAATTCTAGGGATACAGCAGTGACCAAGACAAAGTCTTTGCCCTTAAAGTACCAACAATCTAAAATATAATGCTTCTTATAATGATAAAAAACTGGGTGGTAGGAAAACCTCTGTGTGTTGGTAATCCATGCAACATGAAAGTATGAAATTATTAAAGAGGAGATGAGTATACATATATTATTGTGGAAAACGTTAATGAAATATTGGAAGGCAGGAAAGCAAGTCACAAAATATGCATAGTAGTAATTTTTTTTCAAACTCGTAGAAGTGCACACACACACACGTGTTCACACACCAATAAAATAGCAAAATATTGGGAAGAAGGCAGACTTCACGTAAGAAACCAGCTTTGGAATGTGGAATGGGAAAAGAAGAGATACGAGATTGTTACTTTTAAGTTCATTGAATTCCAAATAATCTAATTTTTTCATAACTATAGTTCAGGAAAAAAAAAAAATCAACTCAGAACCTTTCCAATAGAGGTCTCCCAAAGGGTCTTCTGTGTTTATTGCCAGAGCACATTGAGATCTGTTGGTAGAGTCCAAGTTCCCAGCTCTCCCAATGGGGACTGGATTCCTGCCTAATTAAGCAATCCAGCCAGCAGAGAAGGTACAAGCAACATTACCTGGAACACCTGGACTCACACCAAGAGTTGTACTCTTTAATTTTGTGGCAGTCCATCTCAGCTGGAATTGATTTTGTTCCTGGCGTTCAACACATTTTAGCATTGTTGACCAAGACTCCCCTCACCTTTGTGGAGTTCTCATTCTGGAAGTCATCATTCCTGATGTTTGGTGTTTGAAGGAGCCAAGTGGGAGAAGTATCATTTACTTTGCTATCCAAAATTACCATAGGGTGGTGACTTTAACAATCCCCCTTTTTATTCAGGGTTTGGCCCAAATAGGAAGAAGCTCTGGCCTTGACACTTCATTTTGTAAATAAACGTCTCCTGGCATCCAGGATGGTCCCAAGGTGGCAGTGCAGTGGGCTTCTTACAATAAAACTTCTTTCTTACGCTGAAGAGGTTTACGATGCCGTAAAGGTGTTGTCATGGCATTTATGTAGTCTGATATCCTACAGCTCAGTCATATCTACAAATATGATGGATTATATTATAGGCACAATGATTGTTTTCAGTGGGGGGATGCCTCCACAGATGAATTGGTACAGGGCTCCATGCTGGGTCTTATGCATTAATCATGAAGTGTCGTGCTTATGCAAATGTCTAGAAGCCCAATTAGGCAGAGAGCACAGAGCCCTGGGAATAATGTTATGGGCTATTGGGCCTTTGAAATACACTCCTTGGCCAAATTTTCAAAAGCAAAGCAGATCTGAGATGCCTTTTTACTCTTGAAAACAGGTGTACAATTGTCTTCTTAGTGCTTATTTCATGCCTTCAACCTTAAAATAAAGCTTTCTCCCACTTGGCGTGATTTTCCCTCGTTGCTCAACAGGAGCGGTGGAAATTCTGAATCACTGACAAGAAAATAAAGTGTTCATTCAAAATCTAGACGTGCCGAGAATATTGAGGATACATCAGTATTTGGGGTTTTTCAGCACTCGTTTTGAATGTTTGATATATTCAGTTTTCCTCTGGCAAACTCTGTCATCTCTTATATTTTGTGTGATTAATCAAAATATGCTGGTTTCTGTTTTGCAAATCCTCTGCACACAACACCAATATTCTGAAGGAAAACATGCAACTCTGGAAGACAAGCTCTCCCTTTTACGTGTTACTACTCATTTCCAAACTTTATTTTGCAAACTTAAAATTGTTGATGCCTTATGTAGCCTCTTCTTTTCATAAGACATTTGTTGGAACTGCTCCAGAATTTAGCGAGGATAGTAGAAGGGTAGGTTGGAACGAGCTAGGATGATACGAAAGATTAGAGAAGCTTGCTATCCCTCATTTAAACGAAGCTTCACAAGAGGGTCATGTTAACACGGTTACGTCTACACTGCTAATTGTTTAGGCCGATAATTAGGAAAATCAATTGTTGTTGTTGCCATTGAGTTAGTTCTGAGTCATGGTGACCCCATGCGTGCAGAGTAGAACTGCTCCATAGGGTTTTCAAGGCTGTGGTCTTTCAGAAGCAGATCACCAACCATATCTTCAGAGGCACTTCTAACTGGATTTGAACCACCAAACTTGTGGCTATTAGTTGAACGCTTAATCATTTGTGCCACCCAGGGACAAGAATAGGCCACAGGTTAGGAAAATGGACTAAAAGATTTTTTGCAGTCAGATATTAACGTAGTTCTTATCTCTAAATATCTAGTTTAATAAAATCTCCAGATGCATATTTGAACATTCTCTTGTTCAACTGGAAATCAGCTTAGATTCTTTAAAACTCTACTGCCCTCAGGTGCTCCTTGGAAACTCTATGGGGCAGTTCTACTCTGTCCTATAGGGTCTCTATGAGTCGGAATTGACTGGACAGCAGTGGGTTGGGTGACCCTCATCAAAGTATCTAGGAAACAGCTGACTGATAGGTCATTGACAGCGTAAAAATTACTTCTAATACAGCACTCACTGATAGCTGGGAGGGGTAGCAGATTGGCAGGGAACGGAGAAAAAAGAAGGGAGAGGACTGGAGAGAGATGGGATGGTAAAAGAAGGGAATACTAGGGTTTCAAGGGAAAGAGAGGCTTTCTTTATAATGTTTGACAGTTGAAACTAATGTCTGAAAAACTCTCCTTTGGGAGAAGAAAAGACTTCCTGACTCTTAAAAATGGGTGTTAATTCACTGCTCTGTTTTTCTGAATGCTCCTGGCTATATGAGAGGCACTTCCAATTAGATCTGGTCGAAAAGTTTGTACAGAAATCTAAAGCCCTCCAAACGCAGTTTATTACTTTAGGTGATTCAACATAAGATTGGCCTCTCCTAGCCTAAATCGTATCATGGCTTTGTTTAGTTAGTTTGGTCAATCTTTTTGACATAGCTTCTTCATCCTGAAAATAAAATCATCCATCCTTCTCTGTCTCTCTTTCTTTCTCTCTTCTCATAATTAAAAAAAAAAAATTTTTTTTTTAAATAACCACTACTAAAACCAGTAAGCCAGTTGCCATGGAGTTGATCCAACCACTACTACTGTATTTTTTACGCAAATAATGTGTGCTTTCTACGTTTATTTGACAACCGCACCTTCCCCCCACAAGGTATTTTCATAAGAGTCATTTGCTACTTTTTTTACAACACGTAAAAAAAAATTGGCATAGCAGAGCTTATGAAAATACCTCATGGAGGGATGGCGTAATTTGCAAACATACGTAGAAGGTGCATATTATTTGGTTGAAAATATGGTGCTGTACATAAAGTCTATAGAAAAACATTCTCTGGGTGATCATTGTTTCAGTACAGAAACTAATTTCAAACCATACCATTGAGAAACCAGGAACAGCAAGTGAACTTTGTAGGACATGGACTGTATTTGAAAACCCTGGTGGCGTAGTGGTTAAGTGCTAACCAAAGGGTCGGCAGTTCAAATCCACCAGGCGCTCCTTGGAAACTCTATGGGGCAGTTCTACTCTGTCTTATAGGGTCACTATGAGTCAGAATAGACTTGACGGCACTGGGTTTTTTTTTTTTTTTTGGTTTTGGACTGTATTTCCTATGACTTTTGAGTAACTATGGAAAGAGAACTGTACTCATTTACCCACAACCTACCTATTGCCCTTGAGTTGAATTCTAACTCATAGTGATCCTATAGGAACTGCGCCATAGGGTTTCCAAGGCTGTAAATCTTTACAGAAGCAGACTGCCACATCTTTCTTCTGCAGAATGGCTGGTGGATTCAAAATGTTGACCTTTCAGTTAGCAGCCGAGTGCTTAACCACTATGCCAGCAGGGCTCCTTGCCTGCCCACAAAAGGATCCGTTATACTACTGTGCCCCTCTCCCTCTCGTCTCCAAACTTGGACGTATCTACCCCTCCACCAGCTTTGTCCTCTCTGAAACCAGAAGACTCCAAAAAAAAAAAAAAAATGATTATAGGGTGAGAGAAAGGCTCCAGTACATCTTTCCAGGAAATCATCTGATTCCCATTGCCAGTAGGTTTATGTAGGTGTTTTTCTGTTTCCATAGCAAAAAAAATGAAGCAGGAACTGGAGAGAAAAGGTGATAGAAAATTATGAAGTCAAACTGAAATTTGTTGAATAGAAACGTAGTAAAACTTGACGATACCCCAGTGTTTTCTTCTCCACAAGCAAGGTTCTAAAAGGGCCTTTGTGTCAATGTTTTGTTTGTTTTGTTGTTATTGTTTTGATTTTTGCTTTTACTATGTAAAACAATTATCTTTTCCCCATATGGTTGGGAACAAAGAGTTGGAGTGATGCTTGGAGCTATGAGACAAGTAGTTAAAATCAAATTCTTAAGAATATAGACTATGATGTGGCAAAATGGTATTCTTTCAGACAGCATAGCATTTGTCAGGGGAAGGTGGTGATCATTCTTGCAGAAATGCAGAAAAAGAAGAAAGGGCAGATTTAAACGTCCTAAGTGCTCCACCATCCCATACCACCACCCTTGTGTCAAATAAGCCCTGCAATTCTGTTTGTAACTCATCCCAATATCTGAGAATGACTCTGTCAGCTAATCGCCAGCAGATTTGTACCATCCCTAACTTAACCTTGGAGTTCCTGGGTGTTGCAAAGGGACAATACACTCAGCTGCTAAACAAATTTGTAGGTTCAAGTTCAACCGTAACAGAGGTACCTGAGAAGAGAGTCCTGGTGATCTAGGTCTGAAAACTCTGCCATTGAGAACGCTAGGGAGCACAGTTCTACTCTACACACATAGGGTCACCATATGTTGAAATCAACTCTATGGCAACTGGAAGAGGAAGAACTTAAGGTTGTCCTCTCCAAGTTAGCAGCAGTAAGCCATTCTGCATTTACAACCTCTACTATCCTTCTTCACTCCTTTTTAGCCTTTACTTTCTAGTTAGAATGAATAATGTGACTCTAGAGCGGCAATTCTCAAAGTGTTGTCCGGACACACTTTGGGGATTCCCAAGACCTTTTCAGGAGGTTCATGAGGTCAAAACTAACTTTTTGTAGTGTTACTTGTCTTTTCCTCTGTCATTCTCTGATGAATGTACAGAGGGATTTTCCAGAAGCTACCAGAAACTGTGGTATTGCAACAGATTGAATGCAGAAGAAGACAGGAGACTCCAGCTGTCTTTTATTAAGCCAGATACTAGAAATATTTGTAAAGTTGCAAAACAATGCCTGTCTTCTTGCTTTTTTTGTTTTGGAAAATATAGCTACTTTCCTATTAATGATGTTATTTATGTTAACATGTAATGTACTTATTATTGTTTTTAAAATTATTCATAAATACTGTCACATTTTCTGTTTTAATTTCTAATATGCTAAATACTAATAGATATAGCCAACATTAGAAAAAAAGTTCTTGGGGAACCTCTATAATTTCTAAGAGTGTTAATGATCCTGAGACAAAAAAAAAAAAAAAAAAAAAAAAACCTGAGAATGCCTGGTAGAGCTCATGTTTGAAATGAAGCTTTTATCTTTAGGGCTCCAAATTACTCACCTGAATACTTGCAGGTTAAGTACAGTCGGGTCTTACTTTACAATAACCCAATAAATTGAGATTAGAATTCACAGCGAAGATAAATTAGGTGGTGAAATTCAAATTATAAACAGATTCTGAAATTCTTTTAAGTACATTGCACTTTAAGAGTATTTAAAATCTGACTAGTTTTCAAAACTCCAAGTGAATTTTCAACTTTTCAGGACACACGTAGTGCAGCCTTGTAAACATCCTGGCCCTAATACTAGGTGGACTTAATGTAATACTATTTAGTAGATTTGAGAAAAGTAATAATAATTTAACTGGGCTTTAAACCTGATCAAAAAAATAATGAGGCTAAGAAATCTGTATTTGGCCTTTTTACAAAAAAAAATTAAAAACCTAGAATAAGGACTAGGGAAGTTTAAAATGTAACTGGCTCTAGAAGAAAGAGATTAATATCCTTTTCAGAGCTAATTGATTTCAACATAAATTTTTTTAAGGTAGAAATAGGAAGAGCAAAGAATCATCCTAGGAGAAGCTAGATTGTTCTTAGATATGCAGCAAAAAATAGAAGTATTATATTGAAAACAAAAAACAATTAGAATAGGGAAACTTGATTCAAATTGGTTTGAGGGGAACCACAGATTAAGAAATAGAAGGACAGAATTGAATTTCTGCACCTACACAGAGGGCTATTCAACCTGAAATTCACATATGCCTTAGGGCCCAGCAAGGACAGGCTGGAGCCCTGGTGGTGCAGGGGTTAAGAGCTCGACTGCTAGCCAAAGTGTTGGCAGTTCAAATCTACCAGTTGCTCCTTGGAAACCCTATGAGGCAGTTCTACTCTGTCCTTTTAGGGTCACTACATGTCATAATTGACTTGATGGCAACGGGTTTTTAAGGAAAGGCTGAACTACACAGGGAAAAGACACTAACCATCCTAGGAGTAAAAATAAAAGAAATAGTTAATGAGCAAGTTGCATCTAGTTAGTAACAAGAGAGTGTGCTGACCTGTGTGTGGTTTTGATGTTGGAGTGGCCATGCCTAGATATTCAGGACATGCCCCTGATGATAGGGACCTTCTGCTACTGAAAGGCTTCAAAGGTGGTCAGTCCTGAGGAAGAAGTCAAGAAGTCCTTTGGTCTTTGAATAGAAAACTCTCTTGTGTAGAATAAGAAATGCACGTATACTTTTATGTGGGGGGTCCAGTTCCTGTCCACAGAGTGGCCACAGTCACTGCTAAAAGGTGCATTTAGAAAGGACTACTAATTCTAACATTTTATTTTTAATCATTTAGACCGGTTGACATTTGACTGGCATTCGAGTTTACTATCAGACTTTAGCTTTTGCTTCTCTGCAGCGATAATACCTGCTGAGCTAATTTTTTTTCTTTTTTTCAGATTTCTTAAAATGTCATCACCTTTATGCTGTAGAAAGAACCAGGGACATCTTTCTCCAAATGAGAGCTTTTCACAGAGTTTGATACTAGCTGAACCTGAAAGGTTGGAATGAAAAAAAATTGGCTGTCTTCACCATAGGTATGACCATACCAAAACAAAACAAAACAAAACAAAAACAAACAAACCCATTGCTGTCGAGTTGATTCCGATTTGTAGTCGAGACCCTATAGGACAGAGTAGAACTGCCCCGTAGAGTTTCCAAGGAGCACCTGGTAGATTTGAACTGTCGATCTTTTGGTTAGCAGCCGTAGTACTTAACCACTACACCACCAGGGTTTAGGTGTGGCCACAGTGTCTATTAAAGTTTGCCATGTAGATCATTCCATTTAATATGTCACAACCATGTGTGGCTAAATTGGAGCTACTGCAAAGCCAAAGCTACCTAATGGCACTGAAACTTTTCATATGGTTATACCATGGTGAGGAGCCCGTGGTGCAACAGTTAAGTGCTCAGCTGCTAACCAAAAGGTTGGCAGTTCAAATCCACCCAGAAGCTCCACAGGAGAAAGAACTGGTGATCTGCTCCTGGAAAGATTAAAGCCTAGAAAATCCTACAGGGCAGTTCTACTTTGTCATATGGGGGTTTCTATGAGTAGAAAATTCTAGCACCATCACCACCACATGGTGGAAGATAAAAAGCAACAGTCTTTCTGTCTCCCACTACCGTATTTTTATGCAAATAATGCGAACCTTCTTAATTTGTTTGCTAACTGATCCCTCCCTCCTCATAAGGGAGCTATGCTATTTTTTTTTTTACAGCAACATGTAAAAAAAATGACATGGGGGTTATGAAAATATCTCAGAGGGGTAGGGGTTGGGGCAAAGAGCACAGTTGGCAAATAAATGTAGAAGGCACAAGTTATTTGTGTAAAAATAAGGACAGTATATGAGCCCAAGAAATTATGAAAATGATCTTGTAAAATGTTGGATCCAATCTGTATTTTTTAGGCTTTTCCACAGGCCTTAGTGATGCCAAACACACGCATATGTGCATGCACACACATAAACACAGGTCCTGCTAAATGCTGCTTAAGAAATGTAGGAAAAAAGTAGAAATGGAAAATAGCATGCTTATAAATAGAATTTAAAATGAGAAGCTTGACCTGATAGACCATTTAAACAATTTGCAAGAAAATGAAATATAAAATCAGGAGGGTGGGGATGGAACAAATAAAACCTGTTGCCATTGAGTCAATTCTGACTCATAATGGCCCTATACGACAGAGTAGAACTGCTCTATGAGGTTTCCAAGGGACACCTGGTGGATTCGAACTGTCAACCTTTTGGTTAGCAGCCTTAGCTCTTAACTGCTATGCTACCAGAGTTTCCAGAACAAGTAAGGTTCGGTAGAGAAACAAACTAGGGCTAAGAAAAATGAAAAGAAAAAAAACCTACCCAGAAAATAGGCCCTACGCTTACTAGTCTTACAAAATGTTTTCAAGGAGATTTCAGCCTTCTTTGTGTTTTGCAGAGACATAGGAAGCTCATTTCTTGGAAATAATGCTAACTGCATCTTACTATCTACAATGAGTGGTCGGGGACTCGCCCTGAAGCTTTTCCCACAAGAATAAAGTAAAACTGATAATTGGTACACTGCAATAGATACTACAAAAAGACCTTATTTTTCGTCCCAGCTTCCAAGTCATGAGCATATGGAATCTAAGGGCAGACTTCCCTGCTTAGAATTCGTCTATTTTCCTTTTATTTAGTCTCTGGCTGACATAAGCAGTTAAACACTTGGCTACTAACTGAAAGGTTGGTGGTTTGAATCCACTCAGAGGTTCCTTGGAAAGGCCTGGTGATCCACTTCCAAAAGATCACAGCCACTGAAAACCCTGTGGGGCACAGTTCTTCTCTAAAATACATGCAGTTGCCATGAGTCAGACTGTTTTGTTTTTTTTTTTTTCCTGGTTTTTCCTTTACTTAAATAACTACCCTGGATTCAAAGTTGTTCCAGATTCTCAGTCATATTCTGAGATTTCCAATGCAAAGATTTCAATATTTGTCCTTATTTATTTATATCAATTGTCATTACTACCACATTCTTACATTTTTTTGACCAATGGTCTAGAGTCATAGCAATGTTCTCTATTTTGCAAGCTTATTCAAGAAACAGCAAGACAGTGTGTTATAACAAAAATGTTATTAGGATATTGACTTTGGCAGTTAAACTTCATTGAGCCTTTGGCATCGTATTTTCCTTGGAAACTCTCTTATACTTGAAAATCTATAATAACCTGCTTGAGGCTCACTTCCTTGACTTTCCAAAGGAGATATGCACAGCAAATCTATAGCCATGCATTCATCGACCACTCATTGAGGACTTCATGCTTTACCCTCTACAGTGTGCTGGGTCTGACAAAACCATTGGCCCCAAGAAACTCACAGTCTGGGGTATGGAAAGCGGAGATTGAATAAACAAATATTAAAACAAGCTATATGATAAATACTAAAATAAATAAATTCACATTAGAATGTAAGTTCCATGAGACTGTGGTTCGTTCACTGTTAACTGTCCAAACAGTGCCTGGCTCATTATTGATGCTCAGTAATTATTTGGTGAATAAATGAAGGAATGAATGAGAATTCCAGATAAACTGGTGACAGTAGAAATGATTAATATAGGAGATTATAACTTCAGATTAAAGGCAAATATATCAAAATTCACTGCCAGAAATTCAAGCTGAATTGAGAAGAGAATGTGAAATGGACGTGCTGGATCTTCTTTGACGTCCCTCGAAATATACTTGTCTGATGTCCAGACTTTATAAATCTAGAAAGTAACCAAGGTTAATAAAATATTTTCAAAAATCTCTAAATATTGAATATACTATGGACTGACAGAAGAATGAACAAATCTGTCTTGAAAGAAATATAGCCAGAATATTTCTTAGAAGCGATGATGGCAAGACTTTGTCTCACCTATTTTGTACATATTATCAGAAGGGATTAGTCCCTGAAGAAGGATATTATGCTTGGTAGAGGGTCAGCGAGAAAGAGGAGGACTTTCAACAAGGTGGATTGACACAGTGGTTGCAACAATGGGCTCAAACATAGCAACGATTTTGAGGATGGAGCAGGACCAGGTAGTGTTTTGATGGCACCTAACAACAACAACAAATAAATGGAAAGACATTCCATGTTCTTGGATTAGAAGACTCAGTGTTGCTAAGATGATAATTGTCTCCTAACTGATCTATAGATTCAATGCAATCTCTATCAAAATCCCAGGAGGCTTGCCGGAAATATATGAACAAAAAAGACAGTAATTTCTTCAGTGGAGCATGTGGTGGCAAAGTGAAGAGAGACAAAAATTAATAAATTAGTAAGGAAATAATGTAGTTTTTGGGAAGTGATGAGAAACAAAAATAAAATAGTACAAGGGGGATCTAGACTGCTGGGACAGGAGTTGAAATTTAATCAGGATAGTCAGTGTAGGTCTCATTGATTAGGTGACATTTCGGCAATAACTTGAAGTGGGAGAGTGAACCATGTAAATACCTTGTTGTTGTTTTTCTAGTTGGTTCTGACTTATAGTGACCCTATGTACATCAATATCTTGTGGGAGAGTATGTTAGACAGAGGGAAGAGCCAAACGCTCTTTGTTAGGTGTGTGTCTGGTGTTTTCAGGGTAAGGAGGCCAGCATAGCTGGAGCAGAATGAGAAAGGGGAGATTAGTTGGAGATGTGGTTATGTGATGGCGGGGGCAGAGAGATTAAGGGAGAAAAAGATAATTAAAGAGTTTTGTAGGCCATTGTAAGGATAGGCTAGTACTCTGGGAGGAATGGGAATTCATATGACAGAATGGAGGAAGATGTTATGACTTGCCTAATAACAGAACCACCTGATGCTGTGTTGAGAAACAAGGAGGAACATTAGGAAGATACTATACAATCCAGGTGAGAGATGACAGTGATTTGAAGGATGGTAATGGTTGATGAGGTTAGATATGGCCATATTATGTATATATTCTAAAGATAGGGCCAATGGAATTTCCTAATGGACTGGACCTGGAGTGGAAAAGAGAAGAGTAAATAAAAAAATGACTGTTTTTTTGGGAGAACGAATGGAAAGATTGAGTTTCTATTAACTTAATATCTCTTTACTGGGGAGTCTCTGGTTGGTACAAATGGTTAACGTGCTTGACTGCTAACCAAAAGGTTGAGAGTTCGAGTGTGCCCAGAGGCACCTGAGAAGAAAATCCTAGTGATCTTCTTCTGAAAATTCAGCCAAGGAAAAACCTACAGAGCACAGTTCTACTTTGACACACGTGGAGTCATCATGAGTTGTAGTCAACTCTACAGTAACTTTCTTTCCCCCTCCACTGGTATCTTTATTAAATTCATTGCCAGAGAGTCAATTTTGGCTCATGGAACAGAATAGAACTGCCCTGTAGTGTTTCCAAGGAGTGGCTGGTGGATTTGAACTGCTGACATTTTGCTTAGCAGCCGGAGCTCTTAAACACTGTGCCACCAGGGCTCCTAAGAGCTATGGCTGCCAACCAAATGGTTGGCAGTTTGAATCCACTAGCCCCTCCTTGGAAACCCTATGGGGCAGTTCTACTTTGTCCAATTGGGCCACTACGAGTCGGAATCGACTCAAACGCAACTGGTTTGGTTTTTTGGTATCTTTACTAAATGTTTACAGAGATACAGTCGAAACAATGATGGCCCATAACACTTGATTATTATTCCTCCTTGTTAGACATTCTTTTAATTGTTGAAGATCACTGGCCCTTTCTCTCTCCAGATGGAATACATGTTGAGCCTTGATGAGAAAGAAAACTAATGAAAAATGGCCATTTAAAAGCTCATCATTCACTGCAATGTGATTTATTTGTTCTACTCAAGCTTTCCTTTATCTTCCATTAATTGATTTATTAAATATTTTTCATGCTGTTAACTATTTCAGTTCCTTATGTGGCTGCTACTAATGGTCAAAAGTTCCCTGTGAGGGACTGCTTAGGACCAGACTGGGTTGATGCTTGCTAAAGTGTAAACAATGCAAAAACACCAATGGAAAAAACATCACAAGTGCTGCATACACTCAGCCATTGACACTGATAGTATACCTTTATTTGGAACACTTTGCATTTGGCTTTCATTTTTTAATATATGTGATCATTGTTTCACGTGTTATGGTAATGAAATGTCTCTGGTCATCTTTAGTGAAGGATCAGGGAACTGAGATACTGTCTGACAGCACTCCCCATGCATAAGGAGCTAGCACAGAAGGCCAGTCAATGAATGGTCCTGTCCAGCACACAGTGAGGGAACATCGGGTCAAGGATTTGGCTTGGACTTAGATTCCTGAGTCTAATCTTCTTAGCTGGCTGGAAGAAGAGAAGAGGGTGAGTACACTGTGTTTGTCTTCAATGTTTCTTGCTTTACCTTTGAAACTGCTGGCTTTATGGTTTAAGGAGTGTTAGAAAACCCTGTTCACTGCAGTTAGTGAAGATTGTCATCAAGGAAGGGAAGGCACAGTGAGATAAAAGAGGAATTTTTTGAATGCATCTTTCTTTACTTCAGCTTGGAGACTAGGGCTTCAGGATTTGAAATAGGTAGAATCCCACAGTATTTCCCTGTTTTTCTGACAATAAATGTAAATATCTCCCAGACTAAAATGTGTGCCAGAGAAGGTAAAGTTATAAGAGGTATTGCGTTTGGCAGGAGTTCTGTGGGCTTGGAAGTGAGAGACAAAAGAAAGCCACTGGGATCAAGAAAAAGGACAAGGAGATAGTGGGCAAGAAATAAAGGGAGAAATAATTTGGTTCCTTTTCTTTTATCTGTAAAATTCTAAGAACAATGGAACAAAAATGAAGAAAACCACAGAGAACAATGAGCTCTGTTTTGTAATTCATACTTGCAGTTAAGGATATATAGTACCTAAGGCCAACTCTAGACAAAAGTATACAGTAAGTGAAACTATTTTCAGAATCCCTCTGTTTCTCTTGCACTAGTCTTTAGCCTTACTTGGGTGCAGTCATAATATACACTCTGGCACTCAACTCCAGCCTCCTGGAAATTTCCATGTGGGTGTGCTGAATCTTCTCTGACCTCCCTCAAAATATACTTGTCTGGTGTCCAGACTTTAAAAATCCAGAAAGTAAGCAGGGTTAATAAAATATTTTAAAAAATCTCTAAATCTTATGATTAGGTTATTTCATATGATTAAGCAGCCCCTGAGTGGTACAAAACTCTCCCCCAGGGTGGTACAAGGAAACTCTGGTGGCGTGGTGGTGTAATGGTTAAGAGTTCGGCTGCTAACTAAAAGGTCTGCAATTCAAATCCACCAGGTGCTGTGTGGAAGCCCTATGGGGCAGTTCTACGCTGTCCTATAGGGTCGCTATGAGTTGGAATGAACACAACGGCAATGGGTTTGGTTTTTGATTGGTTCAAATAGATAATGCTTATGGCTGTTAACTGAAAGGTTGGAGGTTTAAGCTCACTCAGTGGCACCTCAAAAGAAAGGCTTAGTGATCTACTTCTAAAAACGCTGTGGAACACAATTCCCCTCTGACAAGCGTAAGTTGGAATCGACTCCGTAGCAACTGGTACAGGTAGATGACACTAGCTGAGCTCTTAACTCATCAATGTAGTCTCTTCATTTTAACTTTCATGCCTTAACCAAAAGAACTATCATGGCCATTTTAGGTACTATGAAAGAATGGTGAGAAAGACATATTTTGATATGTTGGTGTTTTCAGTTCCCTTGAAATCTAATCTTTAGATGACAACCCATTCAGGCTGCCTAAATCCTATAGGCAAACAGAGAAAGCCAATTACTTCATAGACCACAATGTATACTTCAGATTTTCAATCATCAAAATGGTAAAATGATTGAGAAATAAGGTCAATGAGGGAAGTTAAAATAATTTGAGATTATTTTTGCAAGGAAGAATTTAGATAATATTTTCCCAAACTCTATGTGAAATTACAGGATCTTTTATTTTTACATATCAGGCTCTAATTAAAGTAGAAGAAACTTATTTCAGACCCAAGGCAAACATTTTGCTACCTCTTGGCCCCTGCCATTTGCAACATTTACAACCTCTACCTCTGCAGATCTTTGCTTCCAGGGTATATATTCTCTGGATTGGCTGGTTTGCATATCAAACTCATGGCATGGGTAACCCTTATGTTTTCTTCCAGTACTAGACTTTGGAACTTGTGGCATTCCCAGCATTGTCTTCTACTTACACTAACATGAGGAAGCAAAAATTGTGGTTATTTCTTGGTTGTGAGCTCCCTCCAGTATTACAAGGAACTTACTGAGATTTCTACCTAATTGCAGAGAGCAAATTCTCATGCTGTTCTTTTGCAAAGACTTCAAATTATTTGTCTAACAGTAAATTAGACCCGACATGTTAATTGGTTTAGGGAGCCATGCATGATGTTTGCTCATTTGTGACTAATTTCTAATACATCAGTATTTTTGAAAAAAAAAAAATAGATCAACTGGGAGAAAACTAGGTGTAGAGTCCAATCATCCTGAAGCTTCTGTTATCAGAGAGACCACAGACATTAAAATTAGTTTGGAAAGTGCAGAGGTGGCTCGTTCCAGGCCTGGATGATGACTCATGTGACCTCAATCACATAATTTCATTTCACCTTTCCTGGGATTTTTCCTCCCATAAAGTAGATCTAATAATACCACATAAGAACCTCATAAGGAAATTGGCAAAATTAATGAGATAATAAAAATAGGAGAAAGAGTTGTTGAAAGAAGCTCAGGGCCATGTATCCACATTCCCTTTTATAGTGTGGAAACATCTGACCAGTCCAAAGCCATTCTTTCAAAGGACTGTTGACTTCATGCTTAATCTCTTAGGATGGAGAAGCCACACCTCCCATGTCTCAGGTCCTCCTCTGAGTGCCTAAGCTGATGATCAAATCATTTATCACAATGTTGAACCTACACCTGCTTTTGGGGGGCCAGTAGGTATCATTGTTCTGTGTCTTTTTTCAGTGAACACAGCAAATAATAGCATGCTTGCAAAACTCCACAGACCATTTGGAAGTAGCACATCTTGCGGTCATGCATTTTTCTTCAATTTCCTTTTCTTCAAGATTGGTTTCTGGTGAATGGTAGATAGAGTGGGGGTAGACACATCAAAAAGCAGAGTCTCACAATGAACACAATTTATTCTTCATTCACGTCTCTATCAGTGATAAACAGAGACATTTGATAACTTTATAAGCTTTTTGTAGCCAGGTGTACATTTTCAAAAATATTTTTAGAATAGAGCTACAAATAGGTTAGACCTTGCCATGTAGTTATGCAAGTTCTTGACATTTAGGAAATATGATAAAAGGTTCATAAACTCAGACCATGAAATATAGTATTTTGTATATAAATAATAAAACATGCACAGAGAGCAACACATACATATAAAATTATACATAATGATTTTTATCTGTGAAAGGTCAAATAGTGTGGTATTTTTATAAATACATAATTGAGGCCTGGAAGCTCCACTGAAACCTGTCCACGAATGGTGGCCCTGCTGGTATTTGAAATGCAAGAGGAAAATCTTCCAGTATCACAGCAACATGCAAGCCACCACAGTATGACAAACTGACAGATCACAAACTAGACTAAGACAGAAGGACTCTATAGTCTACTTCTGAAGAAAATTGGCTGGTGAAAACTTTATGGATAGTAATGGAACATTGTCTGATATAGTGCTGGAAGATGAACTTCTCAGGTTGGAAGGCTTGCAAAATATGACTGGGGAAGAGCTGCCTCCTCAAAGTACAGTCGACCTTAAGGATGTGGGTGGAGCAAAGCTTTCTGGACCTTCTTTGCTGATGTAGCATGACTCAAAATGAGAAGAAACAGCAGCAAACATCCATTAATAATCAGAATGTGGGATATATGAAGTATGAATCTAAGAAAGTTGGAATTTGTGAGACATGGAATGGAAAGCATAAAGATCCATATCCTAGGAATTAGGGAACTGAAATGGGCTGGTACTGGCTATTTTGAATCAAACAGTCATATGATCTATACTGGGAATGGCAAATTGGAGAGGAATAGCATCATGTTCTTCATCAAAAAGAACATTACAAGATCTATCCTGAAGTACAATGCTGTCAATGATAGGAAAATATACATATGCCTACAAGGAAGACTAGTCGATAGAACTGTTATTCATATTCACGCACCAACCACTAATGCTAAAGAAGAGGAAACTGAAGATTTTCACCAACTTCTGCAGTCTGAAATTGATCAGACATGCCATCAAGATACATTGATAATTACTGGTGATTGGAATACAAAATTTGGAAATGAAGAAGAGTTGGTAGTTGGAGAATAAGGTCTTGGTGATAGAAAAATGCCAGAGATCGCATGATAGAATTTTGCAGACCAATGACTTCTTCATTGCAAATACCTTTTTTCAACAACATAAACGACGACTATACATGTGGACCTCACTGGATAGAAAACACAGGAATCAAATTGACTACATCTGTGGAAAGAGACAATGGAAAAGCTCAATACTATCAGTCAGGAAAAGGCCAGGGGCTAACTACAGAACAGACTATAAATCACTCATATGCAAATTTAAGTTGAAACTGAGAAAAATTAAAACAAATCCACGAGAACCAAAATATGACCTTAAGTATATCCCACCTGAACTTGGAGATCATCTCAAGAATATATTTGATGCATTCAACACTAATGACCAAAGACCAGAAGACTTGTGGGAAGGCATCAAGGACATCATACATGAAGAAAGCAAAAGGTCATTAAAAAGACAGGAAAGAAAGAAAAGACCAAAATGGATGTCAGAAGAGACTCTGAAAGTTGTTCTTGAATGTAGAGTAGCTAAAGCAAAAGGAAGAAATGATGCAGTAAAAGAGCTAAACAGAAGATTTCAAAGGGCAACTTCAGAAGACAAAGGAAGATATTATAATGAAATGTGCAAAGACCTGGAGTTAGAAAACAAAAACGAAAGAACACTCTTGGGATTTCTCAATCTGAAAGAACTGACGAAAAAAAATTCAAGCCCCGAGTTACGATTTTGAAGGATTCTATGGGCAAAATATTGAATGACACAGGAAGCATCAAAAGAAGATGGAAGGAATACACAGTCAATGTACCAAAAAGAATTTTTCAATGTTCCGTCATTTCAGAAGGTAGCATATGATCAAAACTTATGGTATTGAAGGAAAAAGGACAAGCTGTTAGTGAAAAACAAGGCTCCAAAAACTGTCAGAATACCAAAATGAGATGTTTCAACAAATGTATGCAGCACTAGAGGTACTCACCTGTCTACGTCAAGAAATTCGGAAGACAGCTACCTGGCTAACCAACTGGAAGAGATGCATATTTGTGCCCATTCCAAAGAAAGGTGATCCAACAAGTAGAAATTATTGAGCAATATCATTAATATTACACACAAGTAAAATTTTGATTATTCAAAAGCTGTTGCAGCAGTACATTGACAAGGAACAGCCAGAATTTCAAGCCAGGTTCAGAAGAGGATATAGAATGAGGGATATCATTGCTGATATCAGCTTGATCTTGGCTGAAAGCAGAAAACACCAGAAAGATGTTTGCCTATATTTTAGTGACTGTGCAAAGGCGTTTGACTATGTGGATCATAACAAATTATGGATAACATTGGAAAGAATGGGAATTCCGGAACACTTAATTGTGCTCATGCTAAACCTGTACGTAGACCTGGAGGCAGTTGTTCCAAAAGAACAAGGGAATACTGCGTAGTTTAAAATCAAGAAAGGTGTGTATCAGGGTTGCATCCTTTCACCATACTTATTCAGTCTGTATACTGAGCAAATAATCCGAGAAACTGGAGTATATACGAAGAATTTGGCATCAGAATTGGAGGAAGACTCATTAACAACCTGCGACATGCAGATGACACAACCTTGCTTGCTGAAAATAAAGGGGACTTGAAGCACTTACTGGTGAATATCAAAGGCTACCGCCTTCAGTATGGATTATACTTCTACATAAAGAAAACAAAAGTCCTCACAACTAGCATTAAGCAACATCATGATAAATGGAGAAAAGACTGACTTTGTCAATGATTTCATTTTATTTGGATCCATAATCAATGCCCATGGAAGCGGCAGTCAGGAAATCAAATGATGTTTTGCATTGTGCGAATCTGCTGCAAAAGACCTCTTTACAGTGTTAAAAAGCAAAGATGTCACTTTGAGGAGTATGGTATACCTAACCCAAGCCATGATATTTTCAATAGGCTTATATGCATGTTAAAGGTGGACAATGAATAAGGAAGACCAGAGAAGAATTGATGCCTTTGAATTATGGTGTTGGTGAAGAATATTGACAGCCAGAAGAACAAACAAGTCTATCTTGGAAGAAATACAGCCAGAATGCTCCTTGAAAGCAAGGATGGTGAGACTTTATCTAATGTAATTTGGACATGTTATCAGGAGGGACTTGTCCCTTGATAAGGATATCACGCTTGGTAAAGTAGATGGTTAGCGAAACAGAGGAAGACCCTTGACGAAATGGATTGACATGGTGGCTGCAACAATGGACTCGGCCATATCAACGATTGTGAGGGTGATGCAGCACGGGGCAGTGTTCCACTCTGTCACTGAGTCAGAACCGACTCGATGGCACCTAACAACAACAACCACAATTCTGCTCTATGATCTAGTGAGGGAGCTAGGGAGAAAGTATTTTCTCTGAATTTCTCAGCTAGAGCTGGAGATATTCAGGCATAGGCCAAAGCCACATAGGAATGGGCTATAGAGCATATGGAATGAAAGACATTAGCTCTTTGTGTTGCTCGGGTAGATGCACTGCATATTTGTTTTCAGGATGTGAAGTGAGAGAGATTTAAAAATTCATCTTTGGTGGAATTGAATTATTCTTGGTCATTGGTGTTCTGTTTTGTACAGTCTAATTAATTCTTGCTGCTTGAGTCTGCACCCTGGGGTGATTTTAAATAAGTAAATACATAAAGAGTTTTCATTTACGATTGACACTCACTGATCTTCTAGTCTAGCTTCCATCTCTTTAGTGGAGTTAATTATCTCTCTCTCTCTCTCACATAAACACCCACAGACTATTACATCCATACCCTGTGTCTGTGTACGGGTAGGGATCTGTATGGCACCCGAGTTCTAATCCACCCCGTCTCGTGTTATAAAGACTCATAAAACCACAGACCATATCATGCTCAATTAGTATCTTGGAAAAGGAAGCAGAGAGTGAGAAAGATACATGAGAAACCGAGCTTTCTTCCCCTGCCTCCCCAAGAAAGACAATACTAACTAAAGGGATTACCTTGACTACTGAATCAGACTAAGCTTAAACTTCTATTAATTTCTTTTTTCCCTGCTGACAAAAGATTGATTTCTTGCAGGACACTACTGACACAATAAAGGTGATATATTTCCTCTGTATATCTAACTCAGTGTTTTAAATTTGGTAACACTGCTACCTGTGGTGGAGATTATACTTCCTAGGTCTCAGGGGGAAGTGGTGGTTCATTGGTGGTCCTATGTTGGAGATCCGGGTTAAGTTTCTGGCCAATGCACCTGACGCACAGCCACTACCAGTCTGTCAGTGGAGGCTTGCTATGATGCTGGACAGGTTTCAGTGGAGCTTTCAGACTAAGATGGACTAGGAAGAAAGGCCTGGTGATCTGCTTCCAAAAATCAGTCAGTGAAAACCCTGTGGATAACAATGGTCCAATCAGCAACTGATCGTGAGGCTGGCACTGGATTGGGCAGCATTTTGGTCCACTGTGCATGGGATCACCATGAGTCAAGGGCTGACTGGACAGAAACTAGCAACAACCAAGGCTCAATCTGCTAATCGAATCATTTTCTTTCCAGGCTGCTCAGGCAAAACTGTTCCTCCTTGGAGAAGAGTGCTGTTCTGTGTGGTGGTGGTGGTGGGGGCAGCCTACATACATTATGTCCTGAATGTGAAAATTTTGAGATTTTTCTGCACCATTTCCAATTTGTTTGGTCTAGACTAGTGTTCTCCATCTTTGCACATTATGGTCACCTGGGGAACTTTAAAAACATACCTTCCTCCAACCTTGATCAATTAAATCAGAGACTCCCCAGGAAATTCTAATGTTCAGCTGGGGTTGGAAAAGTTTGGTCTACTCTGTAGGGAAGGATCCTGTTAGCCACAACTGTAGTGCTCTTCTAAATTTGGGAGAGACTCAATACCATCAGCATCACTGAATGACTGCCAACTCTGTCCTATACTCTTAAGAAAGGTTGACTTTCAAGGGGGTAAATGGTTTTCAATTCTTTAACACCTATTTAAAGTTTTCCTTGCTTTGCTAATGATTTGGTATTCAATACAAAGCTCGGAGGTTTTACAATGTTCTCACCCATGTCTATTAATTCCCACCTCCTACTCAGTAAGGAAATTGCAATTTAGATAAACGAAGAAAACCTGGGGAAATGCCTGTCCTCTGACCTGAGGTTCCTCCAAGCAGCCCAGACAGCATCCTCTTGCATCCAATAGATAATAAAGGAGGGCAGGTGATTTTAGGTGTTAATCTTATGTGTCTGATAACTGGTATTTATTCTTATATAAGTGGCAAAGCAGTCATAAAATGATGAATTCAGTATTCACTCATAGTCAGAGGAACAATTAGGATTTTTATCCAGGACTCTCTGATCAGAAGCATTTATCTAGGCTCTGAGGTTACCTTCCACCCAAAGAAAATTCCCTTCTGATCCACGGTCACTTTGACTTACTCATTTGGAAAGTAGCATTTTGTGACCAGCACTAAGTTCCCTTGTTGGAACTGTGAACTTTGAACTGTTGCCTAACCTATCCGTTTTGTAATGGGGATTTAACCGCTGATGGAATTTGTTTAACTTTGCAGTAGTCATAAGAACGTTCTGGCAACCCCCTTGTGCATTCAAATAGCCTTGCCTGAAAAGCTGAACCAACACATCTTTAACAGTTACAAGAGTAATGTGTATTGAGAGTCAGCTACTGGATAAAAATTGGGTTCAAGATGATTTTCAATCGAGCTGATTCAAACAAAACCAGAGAAGTGTCATAAAAATATAATTTCACACACAAGGAGCACATCCAGAGGCTGGTGTTGCAATATTAATGGACACTCTCCCCCTGCCTGCCTCTCATCGAAGTTCCTAGCCACAGAAACTAAAATGAGAGATTGTTGTTGCATTTTAAGCCTTGGATAAGAATTTCAGGAGTAGCAGTTCAAAGAAGAAAACAGCTTCATAAAGCCAAAATATTAGACCTTGTCCCCTGTGATTGGACTTCAGAATTACAAACTACTAAGTGTTGATGGAAGCTAGTAAAATATGAAAAATTTTGAGGGAAGGCTTTTAGAAACAATCCGAATATCAGAAAAAGATCTCAGAGTTGTATATATTAAGCACAAAAAAACCCTATAAACTTTTCCATATATATTGAATTTATTATATTTTTCCAAAACAATTTGAAAGGCACTGAATTACATTCTTTCAGCTTCCAGAAAAAAAAAAAAAAAAAACGATAAGTAATGAAAGCAGGAAAGTTGACTCTGAAATTCATTTTCATATAGATTTATAGGAAAACTGCTTTGATGGCTTTTCCATTCCCTTGCCAGTTAAAAAAAGAAAAGAAAAGGGAATGTCTATTAAATTTGACATAAAGAAAAAAAAAAATCCACTCTTCAAACCTCATTTATCTTTGATGAGCCCTGGGCAGAGTGCCATAATAACAGTATGCACATTATAAGAATTCTATAGTCATTCCGAGCCTTCTTCCCTTTCTTTTATAATCGGCTGAGTGTTGTTACTGGCCCTCCCTCTAACAAAGTTAGCAAGGCTGGGCTGATACTTTACACAGTGCAGGTTGCTGTACACAAAAGGGAGCTGAAGGCGGATTTCAACATGTCTCGCTGAGGAAATCCTCATTTCACTCGTAACACATATGAACGTAGGTAGCTCTCCTTGGTATGTTAGGAGCTAATGTCTTAATTAAGTGGGACTTCTCAGGGGCTCAGGTGGTCCTGCTGGCGTTAAGCAGAATCTGCCAGTGCCTCTGGCAATTGATGGGGAAATAGATCCCTCTGCCTTTTCTGGAAGCTCAGTGTGTGTGAACTGCTGAGCTCTCACAGATGTAAGACCTGGCGCAATGCTGGCTCTGATTGTTTCCTCTGGGCATCCTGTAAGACGCTCAGGGAGGGCTCAAGCTAACATGTTGGCAAGTATGTGTATTTCAAACCAAGTAGAAAACTCAGTGAGGGGCTGGAACATCCAAAGTTCTATTTTCTTTCTCTTTTCTCTCTCTAGCCATCAGAAGGAGAATATTTTTGTGAACTGGAGACTCTGGCTATCAGAGAGCTAAAGAAAATATTTTTGGTTCTGTTCTCTTATGATTCTTAAACACACATTAAAATAAATGAAGTAATCCATTTTCCTGGGAGTGGAATGTCAGATCTATTTGTTGAAACTAGGTTTGATTGAGCCCAAAGCCCAATTTCATATTTAGCCTATGTGTTTACTGGAAACAGTTTAAGAAATATATGTTGTTATTTCTGTTTAGGCCCTTAAGTTTTTCTTTTCGTCTTTTTAAAGAAATTATTTACTTATAAATCTGACTTAGAGACTTGCTGATGGGAGTAGGGGAAAAAAAAAAAACTTGGATGAGGAGCGCTGCAATGACTGAGTGCTCTTGGCAAAAGCAGGCATCTCTCAGGATCGGCCGTTTCCCTGGTTCAGATCCCGGCCACTCTTTCTTAAACAAAAGTTTCTCAACTGCCTCCAGCGGTGTGTTCTTTCTATACATACAGCTGCCAGAAGACTCTTCCCAAATCCAAATCTGGTATTCCCCACTGCGTATGCCAGTTTACACTCGGTTAGATAATGATTTACAGTACTTAGTTCTTAGACTCAGTCTCAGTTACTAGAAACAATGTGACATGTTAGAGCTAGAGGGAACTATCCCAGCTGCTTTTCAGCAGTGTTTTTTTTGGGACCTTAGATAGGGTCCCTGTGAGTTGGAATTGACTCAATGGCAACGGGTTAGGATTCCAAGGGGAGTCCCTGGGTGGTACAAATCGTTAGTGCACAACTCAGCTGCTAGCTGAAAGTTTGGAGGTTCGGGTCTACCCAGAGGCACCTCAGAAGAAAAGACTGGTGATCTACTTCCAAAAAATCAGCCACCAAAAACCTACAGAACAAAGTTCTACTCTGACACACATACGGTCGCCATGAGTAATAAATGACTCAATGGTAAATGGTTAGGGTTCTATGAAATATCAGTTTTCCATCATCTCTTACACCAGTTTTATCTGGATATATGGTGAGGCTCTTTGCACTTTTGCTTGGCAAAAAATAATTCTGCTGCTATTTTACATTTTAATTTACAAATGCTAAAACAGAGATCCCAAACCCAAAACAAATGTGTTGCTGTCGAGTTGATCCCAAGTCATAGCGACCTTATAGGACAGAGTAGAACTGCTCCATAGGGTTTCCAAGGAGTGGCTGGTGGATTCGAACTGCTGACTCTTTGGTTAACAGCTGAGCTCTTAACCACTGTGCCACCAGGGTTCCAAAATAGAGGTTGAGGATAGCAAAATGACTTGACCAAGGGCATACAAATACTTTCTATTTACTGCCCATTCCAGTACTCTATGCTTCTTTTCAATTAGTGCAATTTGGTTTTCAAGTTACATTTCTATAATTTGAAGAGCCACCTATAACCTCAAGTTTCCTAACGGCTGGTAAACCCACAACTGAAGATCACTGTGAGCGTTCACGCGCTTCCATTGTAAAAGTATCAAATTAAGATATTTGGAACATCTAATTTGTTGCATTTTATGTTTCCAGACTCACTCTGTGAACAAGGCTCAGGAGCACTACTTCTGTCCCGGATTACTTCTTAAACTGACTCTCAGGGATTTGATGCTGCCCAGTGGACTTTATTTATTGCAGTGCGTATAAACATCAGCATGTGAGTCTTATTATAATTAAGGAAGGCTGTGAAACCTTTCACAACTTCCTAAATTCTGGCCAGAATGATCTAAGTATATTTTTTGGCATGTGCGTTGTGACTTGTGCTATCAGAATGTGGATTATAGTTCTCTTTGCCTGATTCTTGGAATTACCACTTTTGTCAGCACTTACTCATGAAAGGGGAGAGGTTTCTTCCTGCCAAGCTCTGTCTCTTCTCAGGTCACATTCCCCATTCTAACTCCCTATTGTTTAAAGAGGTGTTTGTTTGTTTGTTTTGTTTTGTTTTAAGCTTAATCAGTATAAAGCAGTCTAGTTTCAGAAAAGCAGTCTAGCTTAGTGAAAAAGAACATGGATCAAAAATACCTGGGGTCAGAGGTAGCATCTGCAACTTAATAAACCTAATTTGGGAAAAGTTGCTTGTCATCCTGTTTTTTTTCCTTGCTCTAATTTTTGAATAGGAATAATACTCTCTGTCCTTTTATTGGGGAATTAGTGAAAATAAAATGATACATTTGATTAAAGCAAAACTGGAAAGCACTCAACATATATTTTAAGATCTGCCTCCCAGACCAAACCATTGGAAGATAGGCTATGAAATGTAAACAATCATGTAATGAAGCAAGGCCAAGCATAGAGATAAGCAAATCGATAATTTAATTAGGAAAAGAACTGACGTTAGAAGCATGATATAGTTTATGTGATCTGGTGGTTCATAACACAGTTACCAGGCCAATGTAAAACAGGATTAATGTAATTTTATGCTACATTAAGTAGTATATAGCCAAAAAGGTAACAGTCCCAATGGATTCTGCAATAGTCACAGCTGATACATTGGATTTCGTTCTTGGCACCATGTTTTAAGACAGGCCTTTTCAAATTTCCATATGACCGCAGGGAAACAATGAAGTTCTATAAAGAATGGGACTTGCATAAAGAATGGCCCAAGACGATGGAGCATATAAAGATCAGAAAAGAGAAGACTCTGGGACATATGACAGTTGCGTTCAAACATTGATGAGCCGTCAAGAAAACAGTTTAGACCTAATCTGAGGATTTTTCTTAGAACCAAGCTGTAACCACAGTTTTCCAGGAAATGTTAGGGCACTCTGACCACTATCTTTTTAACTCCTTTGACTATTAGGGTTTATTAGTTTGATTTGTAGACAGGGTAGGTGTTCCTTCCTCCCTTTCTGTACAGTTTCTCATCTGGTTGAAGATGAAAACCTTCCTAGCCTCAGAAGAAACGTGTTCTCCTTGCTTAAGATTCTTTTTGAGATTTCATATGTAAAATTGACTATGCATAAAAGAATATTTGAGATTGTTTATCTATGGGGAAGAAGGTGGGTTGAGATTAGAAGGTAGCTTTTGGTGGGTGGTAAGGCTCTGTTTCTTAACCTGGGTAGTGGCTACATAGATGTGATCACATTATGATAATTAACTGCCCTATGACTTCTGCCCTTTTTCTGTTTGCTACATTATAATTCAAAAACAAAGTGTGTTTTCTAGACAGAATAAGTAACACATATTCAAGACATGAAACACACAAAAATCTTTCTTAATTCTTTAAAGTCTTATGAACGCCATGGAAACTATTACTCAAGTAAAAAAAAAAAAATTAAGTAAAGAACTTGAGAATTACCAATACCATTGAATTTATTTGGGGAGATAAGCCTCCCACTTTACCCATATTCATCTCCTTATTTTAGAGGTAACCAATATTTTAATTTTCATGTTTAATTCCTTTTTTTTAAATAAAAAATTATTTTTGTCCCACGGGTATAGAACTCTAAACAAAACTTGTTTTTTTTTTTTTTGTTTTAGAACTTTTTCAGAAGTGCTTATTCTAGAGCTTTACCACAAGTGTTTTTATACTGTGTGAAACCTTTTGTGACTTGCTTTTTTCAAGTTGTCACCCACCCACTCACTGTCCTTGAGTTGATTTCGACCCATAGCGACCCTATAGGACAGAGTAGAGCTGCCCCATAGAGTTTCCAAGGAGCGCCTGGAGGATTTGAACTGCTGACCTCTTGATTAGCAGCTGTAGCACTTAACCGCTATCCCACCAGGGTTTCCTTCATGTTGTCAAAGGTAGCGGTTATTCTTGCTATTCATTTATAGGAGTAAATTATTATTGGTCATGTATGTTGCATATATCTTCCCCCAGTTTGAAGCTTGTTGTTTTACTCTTTTAATGATATTGTTTAATAAATGGAAAATTTTAATTTTAATGTGGTTGAATTCATTGTCTTTTTTTATAGTTAATGCTTTTTGTGTCTTATTTAAGAAATTGTTCCTTTTACCTAGGCCATAAAGATATTCTTCTATGTTATCTTCTAAATTTTTAATTGGAATTGAAATAGGAGTCCAATTTTTTTTTTCCCCATAGGGACAAGCACCTATTTCAGCACCATTTGTTGACTAGTTCCTCATTTATCCATTGATTTTTCAATGCAACTTCTGTCATATCACAAATTTATATACATGGGTGTATTTCCAGGATTTCTATTCTTTTTTATTGGATATTTGTCTTTCCCTATGCCAATACCACATGGTACTACATTACTGTAAATTCATAATATCTTAATAACTTGTCAGGGAAGGCCGCTCACTCTTTTCTTCTTCTTCAGGATTCTCTTGGCTGTTATTGACTCTTTTCTACAAATATTTTAGTATTAGCTTATCAAGTTTCTTATAAAACCAAGCCATGCTTTTGACTATAATCATACTGAATCTTCAGTTAGGGCAGGTTTGGCTCCTTTATGGTACTGAGCCATTTTAACTATGACAATCATATAACTCCCTTTTATTTGGGTCTTGTTTAATGTCATTTTATAGGGTTTTATAATTTTTTTCCATACAGGTCTTACACTTCATATTTTTAATAATTATTTCAAAGTACCTTATATATTTTATTGCTATTATAAAATTTTTGAGTTACATTTTCATACTGTTTGTTTTTGTGGGAGAGAAATGAAATTAATATTTCTGTATCGATATTTTGGAAACCCTGGTGGCATAACGATTAAATGCTACAGGTGCTAACCAAAAGATTGGCAGTTCGAATCTACCAGGTGCCCTTTGGAAACTCTATGGGAAAGTCCTACTCTGCCCTATAGAGTCGCCATAAGTCAGCATTAACTTGATGACAATGGGTTTAGTTTTGTGTTACGCTGATATTTTAACCAGCTTCTTCTTTAACTCTTACTAATTTTAATAATTTGTCAGTGAACTCACTTGGGCTTTCTGTATAGACAATCATACATTTGTGTATAATGACCATTTCTTTCTTTCTTTCCAATTCTTGTGTCATTTTTTCCCTCTTTGCTGCGTGCTAGGGTCTACTGTAAAATTTTAAATTTTAGTGGTGATAGAGGACAGCCTTATATTGTTACACGTATTCCACAAGAAACCATCACTATTGCTTGGAAATTACTATAAAGCAATAATAAAAAAGGAATTTAAAAAGACCCACTATTTTTATCAAAATTATTTTCATCAAAATTAAGAAACAGATACAATTCATAAATTCAAAAATACATTTAAAGGGCTCCACAAACAGCTCAGCAAACAGAAGCAATATAATGCAGAAATAAAGAAAAAAAATTAAAGTATTAGATAGAAAAGGGCATTATAGAAGACAGGCAGTGAATATCCAAAAGATGCATAACTGCAGTATCTGAAAAATAAAATTGAACAATAGAACAGAAAATAAGCTAAAGATATAATTCAAAAAGGCTTTCCTGAGATTAAAGTACAGACAAACAAACAAACCTGAATCTACCTATTGTAAGGGCATACTTTAGCCAGAAAAAAACTGATCCAGAAATTCAATAATGAGAACAAGCTTAGTAAATTCCTGGGCTTTATAAATAAAGAAAGAATCTTTTGGGTAGTGATATAAAAAGAACAAAACACTTATTAGGGAAACAAACAAAGAAACAAGCTGGGCATAGATTTCTCTATAGCACCAGACAGTGAAGAAGAGCTTCAAAATACTCAGGAGAAAAAATTGTAAGCCAAGGATTTTTTTCATCAACCAAGATATTCTTTGAGTGTGAAGACTTCAGATAAATACTTTGAACATGTAAGAAGCCAGAATATTTTCTCTATGAGCTTTTCTTGAGGAAACTACTGGGAAATTACTTCAACCAGTAGATAAACTGGGGACATTTTGGCAAAAGAACTGTGGTGTGCATTGAATATGTATAACTATAAAACCAGGACTCAAACAAATAGGGCAACAGGACAGAATGTGAAAGTGATATGCATTATGTATTTTATACATATATATATAATTCTGTACCATATACATATATATGATATCGTATGTATGATACAAATATCATATATATGATACAAATATATGTATGGTACAAATATGATATATATGCTACAAATATGACATATATGATACAAATATCATATATATGATACAAATGTCATATATATGATACAGATGTCATATATATATATGATATATATATTCGTGATTGAGCTACCTAAAATTGGCAAGGAAGGAGGAAAGAAAATGAGAGCTAAGTTCTCTCCTTACAAAAGTACTCTATTAGCTAGGTGTCAAAGAAACACTTCAGATTGCAAAACTCAGTAATATAATTGCAAGCATATTTAAAAGTATTAATGAAGGTGATATTGACAAAAATGAGGAAACAGAGAAGAATTTGAGGAGAAAATAAAGTAGAAAAATGCTGTTTTATCATTGTTCAAAATAGGGATAATTATTGTTAAAACAGATCTTGTTGCTGTGAAGTCCATTCTGACTCATAGCGACCCTGTAGGAAAGATCAGAACTGCCCCATAGAGTTGCCAAGGAGCGGCTGGTAGATTTAAACTGAGGACATTTTGTTTAGCAGCCTGAGCTCTTAACCACTGTGCTACAAGGGCTCTGTTAAAATACATAGCTATGGGTGTTATATGAAGTCATAACTATAAAGCTAACCGCTGGAACAAAGTAACAAACCTCCATAACTATCAGAAAAACTACACATAAAAAATAAAGCAAAGGGACCACTAATTTAAGTCTTATAAAAAACCTGTATAAAGAAAGTCATGGTGTAAAATTATAAGGTATAATTAAGACCAGGAATATCTATTCTTTTTAAAGAATATTATATCAACAAATATAAATAAGATAGATATAGAGAGAGTTATATTTTTGCTTTATTGGATGGCAAATGATATCAGACAAGGCAAATAAAAAGTGAGTCATGTCATGATCTGTTAGTCAAGGCAGAATTCTGGGTTTTTTAAAAAACACTAATTGAGATAAAGGGAATTTTATAGTGCTGAAAAGAGCCATTGACAATGAAAACATAGTAGAGTTAAATATCTATGAACCAAATACCTCAACTTTATAAACCAAAAACTACAAGGTAGAGAAATATACATATAATAGAAGACTTTAACTTACCTCTCTCAGCCCATGATAGTGGTCAAAAATAATATTAAAGATACAATAGAATGAAATAAATAATAATTTCTTAGGATGATATAATTTTAAAAATTAACCAATTAAAAATGTAGAAAAAATAAACAGATTAACATCCATGGAAGAAATAAAGTTGTCAGTTTATGACTTCATATGACTTCGCATTCTACCAAATCTTTGAAGAACAGATTATCCAATGTTATTTCAACTGCCCCAAAGCATATGTCAACAATTCTATGTATATCTCTACAACACTGAAAAAGTCAGATAGATATAATTTAGTTAACTAATCTATCTGTGAGATATCAAGGTGATCAAGGTCCTTAATGACTAGATTATGACAAAGAACAGGAGAGTTGACATAATTCAAAATGTACAGTGAAGGTATACTGCTGAACTTTGTTTATGAAAAAAATAAATAAATAAAACTGCTCTGGTGGCTCTTTATAATTGTATAGAGAAAACAGCACAACGCATTGCTACATTGATTTGTTTCTCACCTGGACCATATCTGAAGACCACATATGCAATAAAAAAATAGCAACTGCAAATGAAATCACTGCATGATTAAATTTATGATAACCCACAGTTGTTCATCAACATGCCTTTTGTACAGCTGAGAACATTGGGAATTGTTAAGTATCATCGGCCCTGCATCTTTCAAGTTTTAACGATGATAATAATCTTGGCAATTTCCACAAGGATGTGGTATTGCTTTTGCTGTGCCTTGTTCCATGGGTCAAGGAATCAATGTGGAGATTCTATCAGTCTATTTCAATTGTATATCCTGAAACTGGGGAAATACCTAGGCATATCTGAACTATAATAGCATTTTGGATTCCTAAAGCTTTCCTAGATGTATAGATTAATTAATCCATTTATCTTATTCTAAAGACATCATGGTTATTTCACTACTATCAAATATCCCTTTCAAAACAGTCTGGTTGTCATTCTTTCCCTTCTGTCTGTTACATTAAATGTGCTTAATTTTTTTCTTTGGCAATCGGCTTCTGCAACTTTAGATCTTTTTTTTCTCACTGAAATGAGATAACTTAGGTCAGTGGGATATCTCCCACTAGCATCATCCCTAGCCTGCAGAGAATAGCCAGCCTGGAGCTTTCCCATGATTCTGACTCTTCCCTCACTGATACATTTTTTAATGCCTAAGAGAATGGCATGTCCTCTGGGCCCTCTTGAGAAACACAGTGGGTAATGGGATGGGTCACATGCAGTAAATCCACGGTAACATCTCTATCTGCCTAAGTTTTTGGATTGCTTCCTCTACATTATGCCAGAAAAATTCTGTCATCTAAATCTCATTGAATTTAGGTCACCATTGAGTCCTGGCTGAATCAATCACCAAAGCCAACTATCAAAGCCATTTCCAATTGCTCAAGCGAACACATTAATTCTAGTTTCTGTGGTAAGTGCACCCAAAGTAAAAATTTTGTTTCAACACCGTATTTCCATTCTCTTTGGTCTAATATCCTTAGCATCTACTCCTATCCATATTCACCAGGTTTCTGGGGGTATAAACTAGAAAAATCTTGCAAATATTTTAGTGTTTAAGCTATCTCTTTCTGGGTCAGAACTTGTGCTTGCTCCTACTAGGGAATATGCAATCAGACTGTAGTTAGGAATATGACAGCAATGATGGGTGGTGTGTTATCTTAAGGACAGTAGTTATCCTCTTTCAAAGCAACTGCCTTGGGTAAGGTTTTTACAGGGTCTTCAAGCAAAGGTCTTCTGGTCAAAGGAGGAGGGATTTTTCTACTTGGCAAGGGAGACTCACTTATCTCAGATTCTTCCTTACCTGCCCAAAGGTTTCTGTTCAATATCTCAGGGTCCTCACTCTTTCCTTATCAATAACTTTGTTTTCAACTAACATACTTGGTAAGGGTATGAGGTCAACTTCTATTGCAGTTTAGCAGCCTGCACAACCAGGTTCTCATCTGATTTTCAGCCGTATCTGCTCTGCATTCAAAATAAATCAATAAAGGATTCATTTAGGGCTACTCTAGACATTTTTTGACCAAGCTTAGTGACGACAGTTAAAAGCCCTAAATTTATGATTTTATTTCTCTTAACTCTTCAGAAGCAGAGATCTCACTTCACAGTACTTAAAGTCACCATCTCCACAGCATCTAATTGTTCTCCAGAATTGTTGCCTTCATATGCCATTCATCCCAAGTAATCTAAGGTAATAATTTAAGAAATCATGATTCCATTGCGTGCCATTGATTACCAGTATTCCATTTTCCATTTGAATTTATGACAACACTGTATTTAAACCCACACAGCTCAACAACTCACTCTAAGAATCCGATCTTGGTGAATCATTTTCCTTGACCCACTACTGGTAACGAGTCTGTAATTTAGGGTTTAGACAGTAAAAGAGAAAGGATGCTATGTTTTTCAAACAGAAGAGATTTAATATAGGTAATTAGGCACAAATGTGTTAGGGGAGCTGAAAGAACAAAAAGGAAAAGGTGACATAACCCAGAGATTAGTAAACGTAGGATGCAGCAAGTATCTCTAAGGCTGGGGTAACCAAGAAGAGGCACTGTTACCTGATGCCAGGAACTCTGTGGTACTTGCAGTGCCAGAAAGGGAGTCAATACCCAAGAAGGGACTTCCTAGCCAGCGCTGGAAGCATGGAGCAAGTGCTGTGAAGCTAGACTGGAGATGCCAAGGGGGTTCTGGGAATCCAGTGCCAGGACTGCTAAGTGAGTGTGGTGCACTGGAACTAGGACTGAGGAAGAGGCTTTGCCCTGTGGTGATAGAACAGCTGTAAGGTGCTGAAGATAGAAGGTTTGAAATGGAGAAAGGGTCATTTCCCCCTCTTCCCACCTTCTTATTGCCTCTTATTGCCAGAATCTAACTAGAAGTCAACCAGCAATGGAGGCTGACAAGTGCCAATATAGCAGAACACACAAAGATGGTAAACGAGGCTGAAAACATGCAAGCAGATGACTCTGTCTCACTTTTATCTTTCCCAGTTCTCCCAATAGAAAATGAAATTCTATTCTCCCAGAATTTGGAGTCCAGGGCATCTACATCTCTTTCTACTAATTTTGATTCTTACTTCAAAGGACCGCTCATTTGTTTCTTCTTTTCCATTTCACCGTGGTTATCTTAATCTAAATGAGCCTGTGTGGCACAAGTGGCTGGTGATTAGCTAATAACTGAAAGATTGGAGGTTCAAACCCACTCAATGGCTCCATGGAAGAAAGGCCCAGTGATCTGCTTCTGTAAAGATTATAGCAAGAAAACCCTATGAAGCAGTTCTACTCTAACACATGTGTAGCCATGAGTCAGGGGCTGACCCTTCCACCTCAAACTTGCCTTTTTCTAACTTTCTAAACAGAAATAGACTACAATGGTCCCATGCATTTCTGTCTTCAAATGCTTACTTTTTTAAAAAATTAAAAAAAAAATTTTTTTATTGTGCTTTAAGTGAAAGTTTACAAATCAAGTCAGTCTCTCATACAAAACCTTATATACACCTTGCTATATACTCCTAGTTGCTCTCCCCCTAGTGAGACAGCATATTCCTTCTCTCCACCCTGTGTTTCTGCATCCATTCAGCCAGCTTCTGTCCCCCTCAGCCTTCACATCTCCCCTCCAGACAGGAGCTGCCCACATAGTCTCATGTGTCCGCTTGATCCAAGAAGTCCACTCCTCACCAGTGTTATTTTCTGTCTTGTGGTCCAGTCCAATCCCTGTCTGAAGAGTTGGCTTCGAGAATGCTTGCTATTTTTTAAGGTCTACTTACTCCACGCTGAAGAATTGTTGGTAGATTAATTAGGATTATTAATGTAGCTAAGAATTTCTCCTTTATAATTTCTTTTATTGTGGAATAGAAATAAAACATACAGGAGTTTGGGAATAAAATGAAGAGCTGTATATCATTGTCAATTCTAGCATCACACAGTTAGAAGGGTCGACTTCTGACATCAGTGACATCTGTTAGACCCAGAATTATTTAGCTACTTTATGGTATAATTGCCATCCTTTATTTACTTCACACACCTCACTGCTCATTCCTGTTGTTGATGATGTTAGCTGCTGTCGAGTCAGCTCTGACTCATGGAGACCCCGTGTACAACATAAGGAAGCATTGCCCAATTCTGTACCATCTTCACAGTCCTTGGTATGTTCTAGTCCATTGTTGCAGCCACTGTGTATTTTAAGTGTCTTTTAACCTAGGGAACTCACCTTTCAGCACTATATTAGACAATATTCTATTGTGATCCATAGGGTTTTCATGAACTAATCTTTGAAAGCAGATCACCAGGCCTTTCCTCTTAGTCTCTCTTAGTCTGGAAGCTCCACTGAAACTTATCCACCATGAGGGACTCTGCTGGTGTTTGAATTACCAGTGGCATAGCTTCCAGCACCACAGCAATATGTGAGCCACCACAGTAGGACTGCCTGTTACATATCCCTAAATAGTGGCCTATTTGCCTTTCTTCAGACATGACATATACTTTCATGCCTCCATAGCTCATGCTGTTTCAACTTGCCCTTTCCTCTCTCCCTTCTAAGCTGAGTAAATGCTATTCATTGAGCCAGGCCCTGCTCAGCGTCCTTACCTTTGTGAAGCCTTCCCATATCATCCAGTGCACCTCCAGAGTGCTTGCTTCATATCATTTTCATACCACTTTTCATGGGATTTTTTTTTTTTATTAACTTTTATTGAGCTTCAAGTGAACATTTACAAATCAAGTCAGACTATCACATATAAATTTATATACACCTTACTCCATACTCCCACTTGCTCTCCCCCTGAGTCAGCCCTTCCAGTCTCTCCTTTCGTGGCAATTTTGCCAGCTTCCAACTCTCTCTATCCTCCCATCCCCCCTCCAGACAGGAGATGCCAACATAGTCTCAAGTGTCCACCTGATATAATTAGCTCACTCTTCATCAGCATCTCTCTCCTACCCACTGTCCAGTCCCTTTCATGTCTAATGAGTTGTCTTCGGGAATGGTTCCTGTCCTGTGCCAACAGAAGGTTTGGGGACCATGACCGCCGGGAATCCTCTAGTCTCAGTCAGACCATTAAGTATGGTCTTTTTGTGAGAATTTGGGGTCTGCATCCCACTGATCTCCTGCTCCCTCAGGGGTTCTCTGTTGTGCTCCCTGTCAGGGCAGTCATCAATTGTGGCCGGGCACCAACTAGGTCTTCTGGTCTCAGGATGATGTAGGGCTCTGGTTCATGTGGCCCTTTCTGTCTCTTGGGCTCTTTGTTATCGTGTGACCTTGGTGTTCTTCATTCTCCTTTGCTCCAGGGGGGTTGAGACGAGTTGATGCATCTTAGATGGCCGCTTGTTAGCATTTAAGACACCAGACTCCACATTTCAAAGTGGGATGCAGAATGTTTTCATAATAGAATTACTTTGCCAATTGACTTAGAAGTCCCCTTAAACCATGGTCCCCAAACCCCCGCCCTTGCTCCGCTGACATTTGAAGCATTCAGTTTATTCATGGGATATTTTTAATGCAAAAATACCACCATAACAAAACGATTTTCCATGGCGTGGTTTACCAGTTGAACCTAAACAAACAGGAATTTCAATATTGTGTTCCATGTTTGATGCTTTCTGTTGCCTTCATTAAATTACGTGCTTTACTCTGAGGCAAAAAATAAACGTCATTTGTCTATTTCTAGCTTTTTTGTTTTTTTCAAAGCTGGGTACATAATGGGTCTCAGTAAATGTCTAATGTAATTTAATTAAGTATCAGTGAAAGAATGCCAAAGTCACATATTATAATGGTTTGTGGTAATGTGCATATTTCTGATTTTCCTACCTGTTCTGATCTGACAAATACCAATTTTCTTACCTTTAAAAAAACCTGAAAGGCATTATTTTTTAAAATTTAATATTCTTTCTTGAGATTCCTTAACCATTTTTATAGACATTTAAAACCTGAAATATATTTATGCCTAATTTTTATGAATATGTCTTATTATTAGCTGATTAGTATCTGTAAGACACTACCCAATTTTATTCTTACACTCAGCCTTGTGGATAATTTATGTAGAAAATGTTGTAAAGCTTCCTTTATGAAACTGGCCTTTCTAAAAGGTAGGTTTCCATGGTCACTGTTTTATCATTTTCTTGATTGGATTTAATTACCATTCTGGATGGCAGTTATTACAATTATTTTAAATTTTTGAAAAATGGCTTTGAGTTGACTCTAAGTCTGGGAATCACAGTCAGAAACTGTGCTGGGGTTTCAAACAGCAGCTGCAACTATGAGGCAAAGGTCAACCTTTGTATGCTGCAGAGTGATATAAAGGGCTACGAGGCAGGGTATTTCTCTGTAAGCCATGCTTGCACATGCATATCTCAGTTGTCATCTGCGGTGTCATGTCAGGGTATGGACAATTATGTAAGCTCCAATTTGGTTAAGATATTTTGTCATTCTTGGTTTCTGAGGATCTCTGTAATTAAGATCTAGGGTCCCAAAGCAGGGGGAAAATACTAACAAAAGAGAAATATATCCTATACTTAAACCTAGCTGAGGGATATATATCATGTTAGGATGTTTCATGTTCAGAAGCTAGTATGTTATCACAGTGAACAAATGGACTTTCTATCTGTGCAGAAGTCTGTTTGCCCTTCTAGCTGACTCCATCCTGCACACTGATGCTAATTTAGTCCAGTTGTCTCATTCGTAAACTCATTTCTCTGCATCTTGACACCATATTAGTTCGAGGCAAGCTGTGGCAGGCACATTTCCTAAAAAGATACCCATGTCGGGAAGCAGCAGCCAAAGGCTCAGTGCCAGGATTAGCCATTAGCAGTAGGAGGAAAAACACTCTTGTTGCAGTCTTGTTCCCTGGAAGGCTACCCACTGGCATTTGAAATAGTTCTCTCTTGTCAATCAAACAAATTGCTTTGCAGATCTGCTAGGTGTTCAAAGGACGCAGGGATAGAATTTTCAGTTCTTTAGGCACTTTTTTCGGGAGGCAACCTGTGTTTTGCGGCAAAAGTTGAAAAAAACAAAAGAAAAAAGCAATGGTTCTTCCTTCTACAACGTCTTTAATGTACCTATTTTGCCTAGGGATTATAGGGAGTGATGAATTTCAAAGCTTACATGAAAATTGTCACCTCTTTTTGTTGTTGTTGTTAGGTGTCATCAAGTCATAGTGACCCTATGTACCGCAGGACGAAACACTGCCTGGTCCTGCACCGTCCTTAAACTTGTTGCTATGTGTGAGCCCATTGTTGCAGCCACTGTGTCAATCCATCTGCTTGAGGGTCTTCCTCTTTTCCGCTGACCCTGTACTTTACCAAGCATGATGTCTTCTCCAGGACTGATCCCCACTGACAACATGTTCAAAATATGTAAGACACAGTCTCGCCATCCTTGCTTCCAAGGAGCATTCTGGTTGTACTTCCTCCAAGACAGATTTGTTCATTCTTTTGGCATTCCATGGTTTATTCAATATTCTTTGCCAACACAACAATTCAAAGGCATCAATTCTTCTTCGGTCTTCCTGATTCAGTGTCCAGGTTTCACATGCATATGATATGATTGAAAATACCATGACTTGGGTCAGGGCAGCTTAGTCTTCAAGGTGAAATCTTTGCTTTTCAAGACCCTAAAGAGGTCCTTTGCAGCAGATTTGCCCAATGCACTGTCTTTTAATTTCTCGACTGCTGCCTCCATGGGTGTTGATTGTGGATCCAAGTAAAATGGAATCCTTGACAACTTCAGTCTTTTCTCTGTTTATCATGATGTGGCTTATTGGTCCAGTCGTGAGGATTTTTGTTTTCTTTATGTTGAGGTGCAATCCATACCGAAGGCTGTGGTCCTTGATCTTTATCAGTAAGTGCTTCAAGTCCTCTTCACTTTCAGCAAGCAAGGTTGTACCATCTGCATAAAGCAGGTTGTTAATGAGTCTTCCTCCAATCCTGATGCTCTGTTCTTCTTCATATAGTCCAGCTTCTCATATTAGTCGCTCAGCATACAGATTGAACAGGTATGGCGAAATGATACAACCCTGACGCACACCTTTCCTGATTTAAAACCACCCAGTGTCCCCTTGTTCTGTCTGAACAACTGTTTCTTGGTCTATGTACAGGTTCCTCATGAGCACAATGAAGTATCCTGGAATTCCCATTCTTCTCAATGTCATCCATAATTTGTTATGATCCACACAATTGAATGCCTTTACATAGTCAATGAACACAGGTAAACATCCTTCTGGTATTCTCTGCTTTCAGCCAGGATCCATCTGACATCAGCAATGATATCCTGGTTCCATGTCCTCTTGTGAATCCAGCCTGAATTTCTGGCAGTTCCCTGTCAATACATTGCTTCAGCCACTTTTGAATGATCTTCAGCAAAATTTTGCTTGCATGTGATATTAATGATATTGTTCGATAATTTCCACATTCAGTTGGATCACCTTTCCTGGGAATAGGCATAGATATGGATCTCTTCCAGTCGGTTGGCCATGTAGCTGTGTTCCAAACTTCTTGGCATAGACAAGTGAGCACTTCTAGCACTGCATCTGCTTGTTGAAACATCTCAATTGATACTCCGCCAATTCCTGGAGACTTGTTTTTTGCCAATGCCTTCATTTGCTGATGTGGCATGAGTCAAAATGAGAAGAAACAGCTGCAACCATCCATTAATAATCCGAACCTGGAATGTACGTAGTATGAATCTAAGAAAATTGGAAAAGACACATTTTTAGAGGGTATTAATGAAAATCTTGACACAGAAAGATCTTTAGCTTGGTTTCCCAGGATATCAAGGTGGTCTGAGTTATCAGAACAAAAATAAAGTTGGTGTCAGGAAAGACTATGACAACTTTCTTCTTTAGTCTTCAAATCACCCTTCCTGACTCCAGACTTCACACATCTTTCCCTTACCTGTTTTCTCTTACCTGCCTTCATTGGCAAAAGAGATAACTGAATACAGCAAAGGCTAAGAGTAGGACTTATGAAAACTTATAGATATACCTTAATGTATTAACATTTGAATTCTATAAATAAGAAAATGGCAAGGCCTGCAGTGTATAGCCACCTTTGGAAAGCAAATAGTACACCCTCTCTAATACTGGTTCAACTGATGGACTTCAACTTTTATTAATTCTTTACATTGCCATATAGAAGTTCATGTTTATGTTTTATTCATTTCCACTTCTGAGTAAGATTTCATCTGAAGAAAAGGTTATACTATTTTAAAAAAGTATTATTTTTTTAAATACTGAAGCATACACATTATGTGGGTCAGAATAAGATACAATGTTATTCCCTGAAAGTCTTGAATTAAAAATTTTTTTACTTGAATTGATTATTCAGGTGCAAATTATCCTGTGAAAGACAATGAGTGCTTTGATGGAGTTCATTACCCTTGTGACATTACTTATGAAAGTTTCTCAGTTCTGCCAGGCGTATGTCTTCTAGTTAATCATTACCAAAATCCACTTGGCCATAAAGGTCTGGATAAAAAACAAAACAAAACAAAGAAGAACAACAACAAAAAACCCATTGCCATCGAGTCGATTCCAACTCATAGCGATTCTATAGGACAGAGTAGAATTGCCCCATAGCATTTCCAAGGAGCGCCTGGTGGATTCAAACTGCTGACATTTTGGTTAGTAGCCATAGCACTTAACCACTATGCCACCAGGGTTTCCATTAAGTACTATCTACAGACTACAGGTGTATTTTTATGTTTATGGTTTTTAATTTTTTCCGTGGTTATAGAAGTAATGCATGATAATTACAAAAAAAAAAAATGGGAATCATGGTGTGGTGGTTTTGTACTGTGTCAATTTATTTTGTATAAATATTGATTAAAATAACTCCTCTGTCTCTACTATTGATTGCATTTATTGTGACACACTGTTTCATAGCCATGTGCCATAGCTCAAACTATTTCTCTTGCCAAAAACAACCTCCTCCTCAGTTCCCTCACTCCCAACTTGAAAAATAGCTACTGATTTTTCAAGTGTCATCTAATCAATGGAATGTTTTGACTGTCTTCTCCAAAAGAATCAATTGCTTCCTCCTTTCTGCTGCACCCCTATGAATTTCCAAATTAGAGTTTTTTTTTTTCTTTTCCCCCACATTTTATTGTATTTGTTTGTTTAGTAAAATTGAAGGCTCCTGGAGGGCAGGAACTGGATCTTATTTGTCTTTGCCTCACCCACATTTGGCACAATTCCTGGCATATAGAAAAGTCAGTTAGGAAATGCTGGCTATAAGGAAAAGTAGATGGATCTCCTTGACAGCTAAGGTTGTGTGTTGACTTGGCTGGGCCATGATTCTCAGTGGTTTGGCAGTTATATAATGATGTAGTTTGGCAGTTATGTAATGATGTAATCATCCTCCAAGATGTGATCTGATGTGATCAGCCAATCGCCTGAAAGGGCAGTTTCCTCAGGGGGTGTGGACTGCATCCAATAATATATATGGACATTCTAGCAAAGCTTGCTTTCTTGCTCTGGATCCTGCGTCTGGCTCATCATCATCTGACTTCCAGCTCTTGTGACTTGAGATAGTTGCCTGCTGTATTGCCTTCTGATCTTGGGATTTGTCAGCCTCCACAGCCTGTGAGCCAGTGGCCTGTCATCTGACCAGTCCATCTTGGGTTCCTCAGCCCCTGAAACTACATAAATCAGGAGAACGCCTCCAGCCTGATGCCTGACCCGTGAACATGGGCCTTAGCAGCCTCTATAAGCACATGAACCATTTCTTTGAAATAAATCTCTCTCTCTTTCTCTCTCTCTCTATATATACGCTGCACTGGTTTTACTTCTCTAGAGAATCCAGCCTAAGACAATCTCCTTCCTCTTTTTATTTTTCATGTTCTTATGACATCTATTATGTTTATGTCTTATATCTTTGACTATCTACTAACTTCTTTCCTTTTGCATAGACATACAATATTTTCTATCAAAGAAATCATGTTAGTGAAGCTTCCTTTGATGTTATTATTAGAGGTCACATAACTGGAGATAATTATTTTCAGACATGCAGATATTTTATTTATGACAAAGGTCAATAATCTCATAGTGACTCATAGCGACCCTATAGGACAGAGTAGAACTGCCCCATAGAGTTTCCAAGGAGCACCTGGTAGATTTGAACTGCCAACCCTTCGGTTAGCAGCTGTAGCACTTAACCACTATGCCACCAGGGTTTCCATATAGGGTCGTTATGAGTTGGAATCGACTCGATGGCACTGGGTTTGGTTTGGGTTTTGGTTAATAGTCAATAACATAATATACAAGTATACAACCGTTTTTTTCCATAATTCCAAAATCTTACATATTCTAGAAATCTAAAAGTTCTTCTTTTTTTTTTGTTTTTAACTCAGCTAGTAACAAATCCTGACTTGGTATGCAAGGATATAAGATTATTTATAGTCTTTATTGATCTCAGTTAATGTGACTATTCAAACAGCAACTGTATTTCTCTAAATTAGAAAGCTTCTGGATTCTGAAACATGTACAGAGTCAAAGGTTTGGGATGTTTTATGGACCTGTATATCATTGTGGTTATGCATATATAACAAATGCATAATATGTAGATTTTTAACACTAATACAAAAACAACTTATAAAAGATAGTTTAATTGGTTTATTCACTTAAACCAAGTGCTATGACTAGTTGTTAAAGTTTTAAAATTTCAACAAAAATTCTGTTTGGTACTTAATAAAATAAAACATTCTCAGAATTTTGGGGGTATAAAAACTGGGACAAGTCCTTTTTTTTCTTTTTTAAATAAGGACTAGATGACTATAAGCCTTGGCTTTAATATTTTTAAGAAAGACAGCACAATGTCACAGAGCCAAATGTGAGCACATAGCCAGAAATTACAGAATACTTCTAGAATTTTCTATACTTACACAATTTATAGCCGAATTTGCAAGATCCTCTGGCTTCTTGACAGACATGTTCTACTGGGCAGAATAAAATCATCTTGAAATGATATGGCAGATGCTTGACAATTCAGTCACACACAGAGTTTCATACTCCAAAAACAATCATGGAAACTTAAAAGTGTAATTCATGCTCAAAAATTGTGAATCTCCCCTGAATTTGTGATTTTATTTCCAGTAAACAACTGCAATTCTTCAGTACCCATGATTCCATTGATCGTAGCAATGATAGTGAATGGAGGCTCCAGTAGGCATTGGCCCAATTCACATGAACAGTTTCAGTGTGAATGCACTCACTTCCTGGAACAAATCAGCAGTGTTTTTATATTCCCCCTATAGTTTTAAGTTCATTGTGTTGAATTACTCTATTGTATCAGCAAAAAACACAATTTTGTGAATCACTGTTGAGCCAACTAGTAGGATGTCTTAGAAATCTCTAATTCCAAAATGCCTCCTATCTGAGGGAGCAGTTCAGTGAATCTCTCTATAAAGTTTCAGTGACTGTACTGGTTATTAAGTGATTATCTCTCAGCAGCAAGCCCACCCTGCTATATTCAGTTTTGGAATGCTAGGGATGAGACTATAAGCTACATTACTGTTTTGCCAAATGACTCCCTGTTGAGTTTGGCCTTTCGGGGGCACTAGAGAGAGACAGGATGGCTGGAGGAGAAAGCAGAGACAAGTTTTTTCCTGTTTACTTTCTATTTGTTTTTGTTTTCTGTTCCTGGTGTTGTCCTCTAATGTTTCCTCACCGTGACAGCAATAGTTTGCTCTAGTAAACCCACTACTGTCGACCCCATTCTGACTCATAGTGACCCTATAGGACAGTGTAGAACTGCCCCATAGAATTTTCAAGGAGCGGCTGGTGGATTTGTACAGCCGACCTTTTGGTTATCAGTCTGAGCTCTTAACCGCTGAGCCACCAGGGCTCCTTTTGCTCTAGTAGCAGCAGTTATTTCAGTTTGATGATTTGCCAGTACTCTCAAAACTAGCCTCACTGTACCTCCTCAGAGATATTAGCAATAGCTGGCAAGTGTCCCCTTCTCAAAGTCTGAGTTACAGCTCCACAGGGTCTCTCCTCTCAGTAGTGGAAGAACAAGTACCAGCTGGCCAGAGACCCCTCCTCAGAGATTCTGAGTCCCTGTTCTCTGGTAGCCTCCTCCAAGCTTCTAAGTTTTAATAATTTTAACCTCTTCCCCTTTTTCCCTAGCTCTGAGGAGCCTTGGTGCTGCAAATGGTTAAGAGCTCGGCAGCAAACCAACACCCACCCAGTGGATCCCTGGAAGGAAAACCTAGTGATCTGCTTCCTTAAAGATTACAGCCAAGAAAATCTTACTGGGCAGTTCTACTCTGTTACACTGGGTTGCTGTGAGTTGGAACTAACAACTGGATGGCACCTAATAACAAAAAGATAGAATCTGATTCCTGCGGTCACTCTCTCTTTGATATCTTACCTGTTGTACATTGCCATTGAGTCAATTCCAACTCATAGCAACCATACAGGACAGAGTAGATCTGCCCCAAGGGTTTCCAATCTTTAGGGAAGCAGATCGCCAGGTCTTTCTTCCATGGAGCTGTTGGGTGGGTTTTGGTTATCAGCCAAGCACTGAACTATTTGTATCACCAGGGCTCCTTGATACCTTATACTTCCCTTTCTCACTTTGCAGCTTTCAACTATCTTGGCTAAAAATCCTTACAGTAAATTCTTGCAGTTGAAATATAAGGCGTGGCTGTCTCCTGACTGCACCATGACTGATACAGTGAAGTAGCCATGGAGTCCACAAGGTCTTCAAGTCTGTGACCTTTTGAAAGCAGATTACCAGGCCTTTCTTCTGAGCACCAACCTTTCAGTTCGTAGTTGAGTGCTTAGCCTTTTGAACCAGCCAGGGTTGCATTAAAATAAACTTAAGCACAAGACTTTAATCCAGCTTCTCCTAAATACTTCTAACTAGGTAAGGGCTCAAGTTGAATGCACCATCCTGATTAATTTCACCATACCCACATGCAGAGAGTGTGATTTACAGTTTTACAGCATTAATTTTTGTGGTAAGGGTGTTCTTTTAAACTTTAATTATCTGCTAAACCCTCCCACTTATTTTTAACAATTGTAGATGCCTCATGTGGCAGGTAACCTCCGTTTTCTCATATTTAGGCTACACTTCTCAAATTCATTGCTGAAAAACATTACTCCTTATTCGCTGTCGTTGTTGTCGTTAGGTGCCATCAAGTTGGTTCCTACTCATAGTGACCCTATGTACAACAGAACGAAACACCGCCCGGTCCTGAGCCATCCTTACAATCATTGTTATCCTTGAGCCCATTGTTGCAGCCACTGTGTCAATCTACCTTGTTGAGGGTCTTCCACTTTTCCGCTGACCCTGTACTTTACCAAGCCTGATGTCCTTCTCCAGGAACCTCCTGCCAACATGTCCAAAGTATGTAAGACACAGTCTCGCCATCCTTGTTTCTAAGGAGCATTCTGGTTGTACTTCTTCCAAGACGGATTTGTTCTTTTGGCAGTCCATGGTATATTCAATATTCTTCACCAATACCACAATTCAAAGGTGTCAATTCTTCTTCAGTCTCCCTTATTCATTGTCCAGCTTTCACATGTATATAATATGATTGAAAATATCATGGCCTCGGTGAAGCACAGCTTAGTATTTAGGTGACAGCTTTCCTTTCAACACTTTAAAGAGGTCCTTTCCACACTTTAAAGAGGTCCTTTCCAGCAGATTTGCCCAATGCAATGCATCTTTTGATTTCTTGACTGCTAGCTCCATGGCTGTTCATTGTGGATCCAAGTAAAATGAAACACTTGACAACTAATGTGTACTAATTAAGAAAACTTTGTTTTTTCTAAAAGTTTCAGGCAAGCTTCATTTGACCTTGAGGTCACATGCTAGGTACTCTTTCTTTAGAAAAATGGTCAAAGGAATGTATTTTTTTGTGAGTTTTTTTTTTTTTTTTTTGCTTTCATGGCTTGTTAATTTCTTTTTTGTTTTGTTTTACTATTTCAAAGTCATGTTGTTCCCTGACCTTTGCTTTAAAATAGATACCTGAGAACTTGCTGTGAGATTTCCCAGTTTCCTGAGGGATAAACTCAAATTAATACCAATTTCTGTTTCTATGTATCATTATTACATTTTATATCTATTCATAGACTCTTTAGTGAAGATTAGAGGCAAAGAGAATGGCAGGGACACCATGGAGGGGGGAACCCCTCCAAAGTCTCAGTTTTGTGGAAATCCTTTTTTGTAAACTTTTTAGTTCAGTTTCTTTTCACAAACTATTCCTAAATGCCCTGAATTAAGCAAATCTCTCAGATTATTCTTACTGGTATCACATTGTACATGTAAACGTCCTTTTAAGTGTAAGTAAGACAAATCCTGCCCAGAGAGTTTACAAGCTTGCAAGGATACCACAAAGAAGAGGCTGTTTTGCTCTTGTTTGAGATTCACAACAGCTGTTCTATTCTTCTTGACTGCCTCCAAATTTAATAAGGCCCAATAAATCTCTAAGAAAATAGCCTAGACACTGCCATGGTTTTTATTTAGGTGTTGAGTTGGTAGTGCAAAGTCTCTCTCTTCAGCTTTCTTCCTGGCTAATTTCAGATTAGGTCATGCCAAATTTAAACCCCAAAACATCAGCTCAAGAAAGCACAGAGGAAATGACATCTTTGGCAATGGATATCAACTAACAGAGTATTTCCCATTAAATCCAATTCAGATGACTATCATCCGAAAATGAGGTGACTGTAGGATTGCTACTCTGGCTACCTTCTGAGCTGTAAGTGCCATTTTCAAATCACTGGTTCAAATTCCCAGCTCTTGTTACCTCATAAATAATTTGGGAGAAAATATTGTCAAAAGTTCATGTAATTTTCCTGGTCTGCAAAATGTACCTCACTTGGCTTCATCGGGATCACTGTCACAGAGATTACACACCCCGTATAAGCAGCCTGAAGGAACATGCTACTGATGCAAGTAATACGTTTTCAATTTTTAATGAAGTGTTACTTGTCCACAACATTATCTCTTCTAGGTTCTGGGCTGTGTGCCAGTGATAAATTGCATTGCACTACATCTTATCTGTTTTTAAGTGACCAGTCTTTAGAGGTAAATTCCCTATTTTTCCTCAGTGAATTGATCAAGTGTTTGGCTACCATCAAATGCTTTGCACAGTGTACACATGGGATTTTGGGGGGAGGAGTGGGGGAAGATGCTTAAAAACATTTCTGCTCTCTAATTTGTGGAAAAATGTAGGTAACACGCACCACTGAGGCAACTTATCCAATAAGCCACAGAGACTCGGAATTTTCTCCCGAGGTGGCGAATGTTTGCATGTTGTAAATGTGAGCAAGTCTACCTGCTAGAAGTCAGAAAGAAACAGAACCATTCTCCACATTTGAGATGTATGTAAGTAAAATACAAATAACACTGCTTCCAGATCCCATTTAAAAAAAAACCATTGCCGTTGAGTCGATTCTGACTCATAGCGGTTCTAAAGGACAGAGTAGAACTGCCCTATAGGGTTTCCAGATACCAAAACCAAAACCCAGTGCCGTCGAGTCGATTCCGACTCAGCGACGCGATAGGACAGAGTAGAACTGCCCCATAGAGTTTCCAGGGAGCGCCTGGCAGATTCCAACTGCCGACACTTTGGTTAGCAGCCGTAGCACCTAATGACTGCGCCACTAGGGTTTCCAGATAAGGGGGAATAAATAATCCAAAGAGTTAGGCCAAAAGAAAACAATATCCTCTACGTTGGTGAAAGAGAATCACCACCGGTGTGAACCGGTCGTTGGGTGGAGGAATACAGCTGAGGACAAGGAAGGGAAATGCTGAGCACCTGCAGCCAGTCTTTAGAATCGGGGAATAATAAGGAAGTCTCACAGGTACTTGCCAATGTAACAACAGGTGCTGACATCAGAAGATGTCTCTCCTGCAGACACACACAGAAGTTGCTGCATCCAGCTTTGAGATGACTTGTTTAAAGGTTAGTACCATATTCCTTAAATGCGTATGTGAGATTTGATGGAAAGCGCAATGAAACTTACAAGACTCATGGATTACCAGCCAGTTTGGAGCCCATGGGTAGTGCACACAGTTAATGCAGTTGGCTGCTAATGGAAAGGTTGAAGGTTCAAGTCCACCCAGTGACACCTCGGAAGAAAGGCCTGGCGATCGACTGCCAAAAAAATCAGCCGTTGAAAACTCTAGGAAGCACAGTTCTCCTCTGATACAGGTGGGGTCGCCATGAGTCAAAATCGACTAGATGGCAACTGGTACTAGTCAGTTTGGCTGATTTATGTAAAAAGTGAGAGAATTTCTCTGGCAAACCTGAAGTCCTGTTAATAAGCTAAAGGTTAGAAGGGAGACTATACTTTCAATCTCTCTCTTTCTTTTTTTTTATTTTCAGGCTGTGACTTTGGAAAATAAACAAGAATGTGCGAAGAACATAGCTACCAAGATAAGCACAAAATATCGGAATTTGCTATTCTGGACCATCACTTAGGGCACCTAAACAATGCAATTAGAAAATGATTTTGTTTGGCTGGAGGCTAGTGTTCTGATCAAGATAACTTTAGAATTTGAGGGAAAGTCATTAATGAAGAAAAGTATCTAGGTAAAGCTGTAATACTTAGTTTGTGGTTGAGAATAGTTATATCATAAAACAAATAAACAAAAAGCCCATTGCCGTCGAGTCGATTCTGACTCATAGCGACCCTATTGGACAGAGTAGAACTGCCCCACAGAGTTTCCAAGGAGTGCCTGGTGGATTTGAACTGCCAACCTTTTGGTTAGCAGCCTTGGCTCTTAACCATTACACCACCAGTGTTTCCAGTTATATCATAAACAGTGGTAAAAGGGCAGAGCAGTGTTTTCAGAAGAAAAAAAAGGAACTCAAGAACTATATGAACAGCTTCAGACAGATATTGTGTCAATATACAATATAAGTTACACAGTGTAACTTAAATGTAATATTCGAAGTATTTTCATAAGGTGGTTGTTGTTAGTTTCTGATGAGTTGATTCTGACTCATGGCCACCTCATGTGTGTCAGAGTAGAACTACACTCCATAGGGTTTTCAAGGCAGTGACCTTTTGGAAACGGATCACCAGGCCTATATTCTGAGGTGCCCTTGGGTGGGTTTGGACAGCCAACCTTTTGGTTAATAGTATAGGTACATAATCATTTGTGCCACCCAAGGACTCCTTCTCAGAAGGTAGTTTCTTGATGCTGAGACTGATGACTGTAGTGCAGGAACATTATGTTTTTGGTTACAAAAGTAGATCCAATAAATGGGAAAGGATGATGAATTTTTTCTTAAAAAAAGATATAAAATTTCCTTGAGCAAATCTGATGCTGAAGCGATTTGGGTAAAAATAGAAATGGAGAATATCATGAGATTGAAAAAGAATCTATGAACTTTTGAGGGAATATATATAATTCTGTTTTAATGTATATAATTTTGCTCTATTGTAAAATCTCAACAGTATCATTAATGCTGGAAAGACTTCAATACTCAGATATTAGTTGAATTCCTATCCTGCTCCAATCAAATATCTGATAAATGATAGCCTTGTTTAGTTGATACTTGGTTCTTCATTCAGAAGGCTAAATAAAGAACTAGGAGAACAGATACCCTACATCAGCATTGCCACCTTGGAGGTGGAACTAGAGGAAGGGGATATGTAGTTTGCAAAATCCACCAGTTGATTCAAATACTAATTCTCCTTCATAGTTGAAAACCATTGCCTTAGATTTACTTCTAACCAAAACAAAGTAATAGATTGTTCAAGGATTGTGACTAGATTGTTAGAGTATGAGATTATCATATCAGATATTTAACACATCAGATATGTAAGCCAGGCCTATGTGAGGTTTGTTTATTCCTCCTCAGCCTAGATAGTAGGAACACAGATTTTGAAAACCTTAGCAGGGAGGTGGATTCTCACAATTGCTGAGCAATTGCACTGGTCTTGGCAGCAAGCTAGACACTTGCATAATTTCAAAATTATTTAATATTTTTTAAAAAGTCATAAGTATTTTTTTTTATTACATTGCAACATATTATTATCATCACATCAGAAAGAAGAAAATGAAAGCTCAGAAATGAAGTCACTTTCTGAAGCTCCCAGAGGCAACCAATGCAGAGTCAGGCTCTGAACCACTTGATCTAGCTCCAAAGCCCAGGTTTTATGGGCGTGACCCTGGGACCTGAAGAAACCCAAAATTCTAACCACCACCTTAAAATACCCCATAGGCAAAGCAACCAAATAAATTCTTGTAATGGCACAGGAAATATCTGATGAGTTCAAATTTAAAAGGCACACATGCAAGAGGTGGAAGGTGGGCTTTTCCAGAGTGGCATGATCCCATAAGACTAAGTGTCAGAAGGCCAAAATCTGAGGATTCCCCCAAATTAAGAGACCATTATTGATTATATTCTATGTAAGATAATGAAAGGAGAGGGGAAAGTGAAAGAGAGACAAAGTGAGAGAGAGACAAAGTGAGACAAAGTGAGAGACAGAGAGAAAGTGAGAGAGAGAGACAGAGAGACACACAGAGAGACAGAGAGAGACAGAGAGGGGGCAGAGAGAGAGACAGAGAGAGAGAGACAGAGAGAAGCAGAGAGAGATAGGCAGAGAGAGAGAGAGAAAGGGAGAGGCAGAGAGAGAGAGAGAAAGGGAGAGGTGCAGAGAGAGAGGCAGAGAGAGAGGGAGAGGCAGAGAGAGAGAGAGGCAGAGAGAGAGAGAGGCAGAGAGAGAGAGAGAGGCAGAGAGAGAGGGAGAGGCAGAGAGAGAGAGAGGGAGAGGCAGAGAGAGAGAGAGGCACAGAGAGAGAGAGGGAGGCACAGAGAGAGAGAGGGAGGCACAGAGAGAGAGAGGGAGGCACAGAGAGAGAGAGAGGCACAGAGAGAGAGAGAGAGGCACAGAGAGAGAGAGAGAGGGAGAGGCAGAGAGAGAGAGGGAGAGGCAGAGAGAGAGGGAGATGCAGAGAGAGAGTGAGAGACAGAGAGAGAGAGAGAGGGAGATGCAGAGAGACAGAGTGAGAGGCAGAGAGAGAGAGAGAGGGAGAGGCAGAGAGAGAGAGAGGGAGAGGCAGAGAGAGAGAGGGAGAGGCAGAGAGAGAGAGAGGCACACAGAGAGAGAGAGAGGCACAGAGAGAGAGAGAGGCACAGAGAGAGAGAGAGGCACAGAGAGAGAGAGGCAGAGAGAGAGAGAGGGCAACAGAGAGAGAGAGGGGGGCACAGAGAGAGAGAGAGGGGGGCACAGAGAGAGAGAGAGGGGCACAGAGAGAGAGAGACAGAGAGACAGAGAGAGGGACACAGAGAGAGAGAGAGGCACACACAGAGAGAGGCACGGAGAGGGAGAGGTACAGAGAGAGAAAGACACACAGAGAGAGACAAAGAAAGGAGAGTGGTTCATTACTTAGGAAAGACAGCATACTATTATCAAATTATAAAGAGGCAAAAATTCTCTCCTCACCTGATTTTTACATTCTTCACAGATTTCCAAGTACAGCAATAGTAATCTAGTATGCCAGTATCCAAGAACTCCATAAAGTTAGCATTCCACCACCTCCTTTTGCTGCTTAAACCTTTAATAGCATTTGTAATCTCTTCTGTCATCTGAGGCTTTTCCAATCTTAATTTGTCTTACTCCTCTCCATTGCGCTCAGTCAGACACAGGTATGAATTGGCAGTCTCTAATTAACTACCTGAGGAGAATTACTGTGCACTCACAAAGAGACCTACCATTGGCTTAATTAGAACCCCAAAAAGCACTATTAAAATTAAAGTTTTATCCTGTGCGTCTCTGCATATATAAGCCTTTTAGATATGGAAAATGCTTGCATTTAGTCATTTTGTGCACACTAATATAAATTATAAGTTTATCATTCTCACCATGTGGTCAGTGGAAATGTTCAGTGTATTATTTGTACCAATTACCCTGGTATGTCGTTATCCATGTCAAACTCTCCTTAGCATCCAGCAAGCATAGAGGTTGTTGGTGAGTAATAACTAATGTCCTACTGTTATTGCCAGGTGCCAGCAAGTCGATTCCTACTTATAGTTACCCCATGTGACAGAGTAGAGCTGGCCCGTAGAGTTTTTTCTTGGCTGTACGTTATGGAAGCGGATCATCAGGTCTTCCTCCCGTGGAGCAGCTGGGTGGGTTTGAACTGCCAAACCTTCTGTTAACAACAGAGCTCTTAACTTTCGCACTGTCAGGGCTCCTTAAAGTCTTACTAAACTTGGATCAGAACTGCTACAGAGAGAGGCAGAGAGAGAGAGAGGAACAGAGGGAGAGAGAGGCACAGAGGGAGAGAGAGGCACAGAGGGAGAGAGAGGCACAGAGAGAGAGGAAATGATAAAAAGGTACAAGGAGCTACAGGAGAGTGAAGCTTCACTCTCCTGTAGCTTCTTGTACCTTTTTATCATTTCCTATTTCAAATGTCTGGAAATAGGAAATGATGGAAGAACTGTGAGATACCACCCACCCTCATCCCTCCACTGGAGCCTAGACTCATTCCATCTCTAGAACAAGCGTGAGACCTATATGTTTTCTCGATAACTCTATGGGCACCCATGAACCTCCTTTGACCTGGCCCATTGCAGGGCTGAGACCCTCACGTGGCCATCTGTCCCTTTCCAATGGCACTTTCTTTCTCTGGCATCTCTGTTTGTTGGCAGTTGTGTTCTGCACCAGGCTTACACTGCCTCATGATAGCTGTTAGTTGCATTTTCAGGAATTTAGTGATCTAGTTGTTGTCTTGTTGGAGTTTGAAATGGGCTATGTTGGAGTATTTATACAAGAGAAATTAGTAAATGCTGCCCATCAAGGTCTGTCCTACCCTGAGAGCCATTTGTGGTAGGCAATAGTTCCTTACTGTTGCACTCAGGGTTAATTGATAACCCAAATTACAGATCTTCTTGCTCTTCATTTGTGAAAACAGCAAGCAGCTGAACACATACAGATGAAAAGCTCTCAGGAGAAAAACTCTTTCCCCAAACCTTCTCTCCTGCCCCATTCCTAGCCCTCATTTTCAAATCCCTTTCCTTTCAAATCTGTGCCAGGTCAGATGCTTTAAGGTTGTTTTTATTTATTTTATTGTACTTTAGATGAAGCTTTACAGAACAAATTAGTTTCTCATTAAACAGTTAGTACACATATTGTTTTGTGACATTGGTTAACAATGCCATGACATGTCCACACTCTCCCTTTTCGACCTTGGGTTCCTTATTACCAGCTTTCTTGTCCACTTCTGCTTTCTAGTCCTTGCCTCTAGGGTGGTGTGTCCCTTTAGTCTTGTTTTGTTTTATGGGCCTGTCTAATCTTTGGCTGAAGGGTGAACCTCAGGAGTGACTTCATTAAAAGAGGATGTCCGGGGACTATACTCTCAGGGTTTCTCCAGTCTCTGTCAGGCCAGTAAGTCTGGTCTCTTTTTTGTGAGTTAGCATTTTGTTATACATTTTTCTCCAGCCTCTGTCTGGAACCCTCTATTGTGATACCTGTCAGAGCAGTGAGTGGTGGAAGCCAGGCACCATCTAGATGTGCTGGACTCAGTCTGGCGGAGGCTGTGGTAGTTGTGGTCCATCAGGCCTTTGGACTAATCTTTTCCTTGTATCTTCATTTTTCTTCATTCTCCCTTGCTTCTGAAGGGGTGAGACCATTGGAGTATCTTAGGTTGCCCCACCCAGGCTTTTAAGACCCCAGATCCTACTCATCAAGGTAGAATGTAGAGCATTTTCTTTATAAACTATATTATGCCAATTGAGCTAGATGTTCCCTGAGACTATGGTCCTAACAGCCCTCAACCCAGCAATTCAGTCCCTCAGTGAGTTTGGATGTGTCTATGGAGCTTCCATGATCAAGGGTTTTTTTTTTTTTTTTTTTTTTATCTCTTTCACTTAATGATCGTTACGCTATTTATTTGGTTTCTACTATATGCCTAATGTGGAGGTTTATATTACTACCCATCTGTCAGTTTGTCGCAATGTGGTGAATTGTGCGTTACTATGATGCTGAAAGCTATGCCGTTAGTATTTCAAATAACAGCAGGGTCACCATACGTGGTGGACAGATTTGAGCAGAACCTCCAGACTAAGACAGACTAGGAAGAAACACTTGGTGATCTACTTCAGAAAATTAGCCAATGAAAACCCTAAGAATCACAAGAGAATAGTATCCCATATATTGCTGCAATGTGAGCCTCCTAGATTGGAAGGCACTCACTGCACTATAGCTGTGTATCAGGACAGAACCATCTTCTGTTATACATGAGTCAGGTCGACTCAACAGCAAGTAATAACAACATGCTAGGGCTACAGAAAAGTTTGCTAAAGACTAGTGGCTACTTAGCCACAATTCGACTCTTTCTAGAAAGAGTTAGGCTGAGTTTCTTTTTATCCTCAACTCCTCTAAGTCATTATGAGAAGGCAAAAATTGTGAGAAAATTTTGGTGTCAGAATATATGAGTCTGATTCTTTGACATAAAATACAAGTTAGAAGGGACAAAGCTGGGGAACATTTGCTCCCCACTATGGTATTTCCTTCCCTGCGTAGAGTACTCCACTAAATCAACTCCTCCTAACTTCTCTCTAGGACAGGTGGAATGGCTTATCTTACTCATGACGAAAGTGTCTTCCCTTTTCTCCCTTCTTAAGGAAGCCTGCTGTCAAGGAAGGTGTCTTTCTGAGTTTTGTCCCTTCATGCTATATGTTTTACATGATGAGGCCTCCAGCTACTCCAGCTCTCTGTGACTGAGTAGGAATGTCTCGCTAACTTTAGAGCTCTGTATTAGGAAGTTCTTGTTATATTTTTTAGTCTTAATAATAAAGGTGGTAATCTGTCTGTATTTTCAGATTCCTTTGTCTCCTTTAATGTTTCAGAACTCAGTAAGGAAAAGAAGAGTGTGACCTGTCAGATCCCTTCAAACTCCAAAACTACCATATTTTATACAAATAATGTGTGCTTTCCATGTTTGTTTGCCATCTGCACCATTCCCTTCCCCGGGAGGTATTTTCTTAAGGGCATCATGCTAATTATTTTTACAGCAACATGTAAAAAAAAATTGGCTTAACGGCACTTACAATTAATACCTTGTGGGGAGGGGGCACAGTTGGCAAACAAACATAGAAGGCACACATTATTTGCCTAAAAATATGGTAATGTAATCTTGATAAGTCACTTAAACTCTGTGTCTTAGTCATCTAGTACTTCTATAACAGAAATAGCACAAACGGATGGCTTTAACAAACAGAAGTTGATTCTGTTACAGTCTAGTAGGCTAGAAGTCCAAATTCAGGGTGTCAGCTCCAGGGGAAGGCTTTCTCTGTCAGCTCTGTAGGAAGGTCCTTGTCATCAGTCTTCCCCTGGACTAGGAGCTTCTCCAAGCAGGAACCTTGAGTCCAAAGACACACTCTGCTCCTGGCACTGCTTTCTAGGTGGTATGAGGTCCCTCACTCACTGCTTGCTTCCCTTTCATCTCTTCAGAGATAAAAGGTAGTACAGGCCACACCGCAGGAAAACTCCTTTTACATTGGATCAGGGAAGTGATGTGAGTAAGGGTGTTATATCTCATCCTAATCCTCTTTAGCATAATCTAATCTTGCCTCAGAAACCACAGGAAGAGATTAGGATTTATAACACATAGGAAAATTATATCAAGCCCAAAATGGAGGACAACAACACAATACTGAGAATCTGATCTAACCAAGTTGACGCATATTTTTTGGGGACACAATTCACTCCACAACAAAATACAATACTCTAAGTGCCATAATAGCAAAAACAAGAAGAGAGCGCCCAACTCTGCCAAGGTGGAATGCAAGGAAAGAAAGATAGATATTTTTTTCTTAGATCATTCCCCCATCAAACTTTTTATCAAATTCATTTTTCTTTCAATTTTCCTTCACAGTTTCTGAGAAGCATGTTAATAAAAAACAGAAATTGGAAAAAATGAAAAAGTTGGATAACCTATGCACTATCATTTGTCCCTGGAAAAATTAAGTACTGTCTGCACTGACATTTACCATCTTGAGTAAAACTGCTGTAGCAATAGTGAGGAATTTAGCCATGGCCTTGACAATCATCATTTGAGTATCTGTTCCCATATGTCAGTGACTTGGCAAAAGGTCCTTAGCAATTGCACCCTTTTCCTAATCTATAAATTCCAACCTTTGTATTTGTCCTACTGGTGATATAGGCATATTTCAGATGCTCTTTATGTATAAATAGCAATTTTGAAAAGGTTAGAAAGCTTAAGCCAGCAGCCTACCATCTCACCTGCTGATGTTGGATTCTTCAGTCTCTGCAGCCCATGAGCCAACAGCATGCCACCTGACCTGCTGATCTTGGGTTCATCAGCCTCTACAGTTACAGGAGTCAGGTGAAGCCTTCAGCCAGACTTCTGACCCATGGACTTTACCATGCCAGTCTCTACAACCACATAAACCATTTCCCAGCATAAGGTATTTAGTACCAAGAGTGGTTCTAGAGAAACAAAATATAAGGAAGAGTTTCTAAATTAGTTCTCAAGTCTGGTTACTCTTAAAGATATTAATGGCTTTGTCTCCAGTAGTAAAAGGGAACTGCTAATCCATGGTGTGAGGTGGCTACAGAAATACACAAATATCACCACCATAGATCAAAAGGTGAGAGGTGAGGCACTGGGTGATCACATATTTGATACTTTTCTACAATTTTGTCAGAATGAGAAGTTTAAGGAAGCTGGTTGGATGGTCCTACTTTCACTAGAGAAAGTAGTGAAAGAAAGAGATGAGCTCAGGGCTTCAGAGTCACAGCTCAAGCACAGCATAAACAACTTCAAATTTGCCACTTGTGCCCTGAAAAGAGGCCTTATTTCTTGTGGTAACAGAACTGATATTGCTAGAAACAAAACCCAGAGTCTTATAGTAAGAGTTGTTGAATTACAATGGCAATGGAATCCCCAACCTCAAATGCTGTCTGAAGTTCAAGTGAGTGCATTGGTTTGGAAGAAAAAGAATCCTGAAACTTGGTATAGGGACATATGGGCAGATAACCAGGAATCTGGGGACACTGAGCCCATAAATTCTGTTGAATCATTCCTGCCAACAGAACCAGCCCTCTTACTCCCATCTGAAGAGATTACTCCATCTTTGTCTGCTAAGCCACCTTCTCCATTAAAACCATTAGCCCCTTGACTCCCATCTACTGAGATTAACCCAGCTGTGCCTGAAGAGCCTTTTACTGAAATATTGCCTGTGATGGCATCTGAGTCATTGTCTGGGGCATCAGCTGAAGTAAATGCCTTATAAGACATTGTTGCATGTTTTTGGAATACATTCTTACCACCCATTTTTGCTTCTAGACCTGTAACTAGACTTAAGTTCCAGCGAGCCCAAAAAGGTGAAGTACAATGTGTGACCCAGGAGAAGGTATGCTACAGTTCAAAAGAACTGCTTGTCTTTTCTAATATGTACAAATACAAATCTGGGAAATATGTGTTGTGAATGACTATTAAGGATGTGGGATAATGGTACAAGGAACATAAAGATGGATCAGTCTGAGTTTATTCAAACGGGGCCACTAAGCACAGATTTGTCATTCAATGTTTCAGCTCGATAGATTAGAAAAAGATTTAATAGTTTATTTGGTTGGTTCACTGAAGCATGGTTTACGCGGTGGCCTACACTAAATCAAACTGAAGTACCAGACCTTTCTTGGTATACAGTAGAAGAAAGTATCCAAAGGCATAGGGAAATTAGTATGTTAGAGTGGATTTATCAGGTTAGACCCACAGACCCACATATAGAATGCTCAGAGAATACACCTTACACCACAATAGTGAAGAACAAATTTGTGACGGGAGCCCTGTCATCCTTAAATACTGCTGAATTAAGACACCTAACTACAGTGGGGCTGATTGGACCCTGTAGTGGTAGGAGCCAAGTAGTGACAACCAACAAAGACAAGGTGGGCGTGTTTACCATAATGGTAATAGATAGTGGAGTCAAAGCAGTAATAAGAATAGTCTGACTCATACGGACTTATGACATTGGCTACCTAGTCATGGCATCCCTGGGAGTGAAATAGATAGGAATAATAAATATTTACTTGGACTGTACAGTGGAAGAATACTAGGTCAAGTGAACAGCAGTCTAACTTGGATTACCAGAACAGAATCATGGCCCCTTAATCAATTCTCAGACTTGAGTGAGTTTACAGAATCACAACCCCTTGAATATAAGGAAGGCTGAGTCCCCTTGAGGAAAAACCTTGCTATGCTGCCAAAAATTTATACTGTTACTCTTTCTCCCAGCCTTCCTCAAAGGGATCTACTACCTTTTAAGAGAGCCACTGCTCATTGGGGAAAGGGAAATAATCAGAATTTTGGGGGGATTACTGGATACTGGCTCTGAACTGACACTAATTCCAGGAGACCCCAAATGTCACTGTAGCTCACCAGTCTGAGTGGGGGCATATGGAGGTCAGGTTATTAATGGAGTCTTATCTCAATTTCACTTCACAGAGGATTCTTGAACCCATCCTGTAGTGATTTCCACAGTTCCAGAATGTGTAATTGGAATAGATATACTCACCAACTGGCAGAACCCCCACATTGGATCCCTGACAAGTGGAGTAAGGGCTATTCTGGTAGGAGGAGCCAAGTGGAAGCCATTAGAACTGTCCCTACCTAGGAATGTAGTAAACTAAAACAATACCACATTCCTGGAGGGATTGCAGAGATTAGCGTCACCATCAAGAACTTGAAGAATGCAGGGGTGGCAATTCCCACCACATCCTCCTTCAACTCACCTATTTGGCCTCTGCAAAAATAGATGGATCTTGAGGAATGACAGTGGATTATCATAAACTCAGTGAGGTTGTGACTCCAATTATGACTGCTGTTCTAGATGTGGTTTCATTGCTTGAGCAAATTAATGCATCTCCTGGTACTTGGTATGCAGCTATTGAGCTGACCAATACCTTGTCCTTGATTCTGGTTTTGAAGGAACACCAGAAATAGTTTGTCTTCAGCTGGGAAGGCCAGCATTACATCTCACTGTCCTATTTCATCCCTGTCACATTATCTATCTACAGCAGCCCAATTCTGACACGACTACTAATGGCCCAGACCCTTCAGGAATGAAGGGTTTAGGCCACCCCACCAGGCAAAGAACCATGGCCAGCTGAGATGCTTGCCGAGGGCAAGAGGATTACAGAATCATTGGTGGAAGAAGGTAGTTCTAAATACCAGTTATGACCAATTGATCAGTTGCAGAAACGAGGACTGTAATTGTTGTGAGTATTCCTTCCTTGTATGTGTGCATAAAATATATATTTTTTCATTTCTTATAAAATACAAGATTAAATGAGGCTAGTTCATTTTTAGTCATACACATGTTAGCTGTATCATGTTAGGTGCAAGTATGACTTTAAAGTTACCTTTATTTATAGACTGTGTATGATTTAAGGAGATGTGTACAGGTGCCAAGTTGATAAGGAGTGGACTGTGATGGTTCAGGTTGTATGTCAACTAGGCTGGGCCATGATTCTCAGCAGTTTGGCAGTTAAGTAATGATATAGTTTGGCAGTTATATAATGATGTAGTTATCTTCCATTTTGTGATATAAATATCTCCATGATGTGATTTGATATAGCCAGTCAATCAACTGTAAGAGGAATTTCTTTGGGAGTGTGGCCTGCATCCACTATATATGTACGTTCTGGCAAATCTCACTGGCTTTTGTTCACTCTGGATCTTGCATCTGGCTTGTCATCATCTGACCTCCAGTTTTGGTACTTAAGCCAGCACTCTGCCATATTGATGGCTGATCTTGGGGTTCACTGGCCTCCACAGCCTGTGAGCCAGTAGCTTGCCATCTGACCTGCCGATCTTGGATTTGTCATCTCCTACAGCTCTGTTAGTCAGGAGAATCCTCCAGCCTGACACCTGACCCAGGAATTTGGGACTTGCCAGCTTCTACAACCTTATGAGCCGTTTCCTTGAGATAAACCTCTCTCTGTCTGTCTGTCCCAGTGTGTGTGTATGTCTGTGTACATATATATATATACATACATACATACACACACACACACTCACACACACATACACTTCACTGGTTTTGCTTCTCTAGAGAGCCCAGCCTAAGACAGAGACCTTGGTTTATTGCACATTTCTTATTCTTTCTTTTGTTTACTATTTCTTTTTCTCTCTTACTCTATGTAGCATTAGGAACTACTTCCGGGAGAGGAATGAGGGAATGGAGGAGCAATGCAGAAACAGCTGAATTTATTCAGCTCTTATCATCCAACTCTGTTCTCTGTTTATGCATTTTTTTTTCCAGAAAATGATAGAAATTGTTAAAGGAGGGTGTCAAAAAATGGAGAATTCTTACAAGATGTTTTGCTTCGTGTGAGAGACCTTGTTGGAAACATATCTTGCATCTGAACTTGAGCATAGAGCTTGATGCATATTAGAATTGATTAAAAATCTTCAATATCCTTTGTTATGTCTGTGATATACCTACAGATAGCCTTAGAATTTTACTGCCAGCTTATATAATGTGGATTCAATGTGGAACAAAATGTTTTTTTATCCTTATGCCTTGGGCTTCCTTGCCATCCTGACTGTTTTATTTATCATATTGTACTTTCTGCCTTTATTCTCAAATGTATTTTATCTTTATTATCCTCTCTCTATATATTTTATTTTCCTGTTTCACATCTCAATAGATTTTCTTTTGAAATTCCAGACAGCTTTTAAGAAAATAGTTAAGGCAGAAACCATCAGGAAATAAAAGTTTCAAAAATTAAATACACCAATTTCATTTAAAAAAACAGCGATTCATTTGGAGACTGATGTAGTACTTCGTCCTTTACCAGGTAAAAGTCTCTAATAAAGAATATCTTAGGTCTAATAAAAATTTAATGATAGGATTAGATTTTTCCTTTCAATTTGATATTGCCAAAGTGTTAAGAGTCATTTGAATTTGGGGGAATAATCAATCATTTTATGTTTGGGTTAGTCTCATGGGACACACAGGTTCTCAAAGAACTTAAATATTAGTGCAGCTTTAGTTGATACATGAAAAACAAAAACAAAACCTTACTGTGTTTCAACAGCTTCACCCTACCTGTATAACATAACTAAATGGGGAACTATTGAATTAGTAAATGTAGATGCTGGGCAAACTTTGTTATTCTTGTTAATCCAATTATGGGTTCTTTTGTCTTTCTCACTATGGTCTCTGAAATTGGGAGTCAGTGGTGAACTGGTGAAGAGTATGAGGAATCAAAATGAACTACATGCTTATCACCCCTTTTCTCTAAGAAAAACATCATTTTTGATGATATCAATAATACTAACAATAAAAATAAAAGTAATAGTTATACTAACTATCAGCACTTATTGCCTACCAGGCATCATGCGTTATTACCTCATTTAAACTTGAAAATGACCCTATATTATTATCATTCTAATTTTACAAAAAAGCAAACTGAAACATTAGAAAGACCTGGGGTCCGAAAGCTACTAAATGGCAAAGCAAGCTACCCCGCCTTTCTCCACAGCGTCCTTGCCATTTTTCAGCATTCTGATATGATAACTGATAAACATAATAACATGTCTCATCTATTCATTTGAAAAGGGCATTTTTGCGTGGTTATAAAAACAGTTGGCTGTCCTCAAAAACTCCACTTCTCTGAAACTTTTTGCTAATAAATATTTAAGGAGAGATATTTTATATCATTTTATAAAAATGTAAATTGACTCAGAAAAAAATTAATGTATTTCTCAAACACAGGTAATAAGGGAAATGGGAATTAGGTATTCTGGAAGAAGAGTGAAATTGTGTTAGAATATTAAAACTTTAATAATGTTCTGCTTCTTGCCACAGATGTAATACTTATGTCTGAATCTTGGAATAAGCCTTGGGAGTTTTACTTTGAGTTGGTGAAGAGATTTTCTTTCAGCTTGAGTTTTCTTGATGTCTAGACTTTAACTGTTTTGTTTATCTGATTCTGTTTTTATTCTTTTATTTTCTTATGCCTTCTCTTGCTTTCTGATTACTGCTTTCTTTTCTATTTTCTTAGCTCTCCTTCTAGAAAATTTCCTTTCAGAATATAGGCCTACTTCTAAGGAAATAGCTTGGGATGTGGGCTCCCCAGAGCACAGGTCTCAAGAAATGAAATGGTTCAGTATAAATGTGACAAGGAATTACTCCCAGACCTGGCTGAAAATCTTGAAATAGGTACTGAATCCTTGGCCTACTACTTTCTAACATCATAACAGTAAACACTTTCTTCATTTGTGTGAAATTATTAGAATTCATTTGGAATGTGAGTTTAATTAGGAGACCCTGAATGGTATAAATGGCTAACACATTGGTGGCTAACGGAAAGGTTGGTAGTTAAAGTCCACACAGGGGTACCTCAAAAGAAAGGCCTTATGATTTATCTCCAAACATCAGCCACTGAAAACCCTGTGGAGTACAGTCCTACTCTGACACATACGGGCTTGCCATGAGTTGAAGTCTCCTCAATAGCAACTTTTTTTTTTTTTTTAATTTTGTTTTGTTTTTTTCATTCTTGTGAAAGTATCAGAATTATTCTGGAATATGAGTGTAATGAATTGGTATGTGTCCCCCTAAAATGTATATTGTTATTCCTAACCCCTATATCTGTGGTTATAATTCCACTTGGGAATGGGTTTTCTTTGTTCGGTCAGTGAGACTATGTTAGTGTAGGGTGTGTCATAAGTCAATGTCTTTTGAGATAGAAAATAGATTAAACAAGCAAGTGAGCAGAGACAGGGAAAGACAGATGCCACACCATATGAAAATCACCAAGGAATCAAGGAACAAGGACTTTTCCCAGAGATGACAGAGACAGAAAGCCCTCCCTTAAAGCCAACGCCCTGAACTCAGACTTCTAGCCTCCTAAACTGAAGACGACAATTTTCAAATAAATTTCTGTTTCTTAAAGCCACCCACTTGTGGTATTTCTGTTATAGCAGCAGTAGATAACTAAGACAATGAGTTTAATTAAGGTTTTATTTTTCATATTCCACTTTTCTGCCTTTATTCTCAAATTTATTTTATCTTTATTATCCTCTTTATATATATATATATATGTATATTATTTCCTATATCAGTTCTCAGTAGATTTCCTTTTGAGCACCTACGTCTGCTGTTTGATTTGGATGGCTCAACTTCACTGTGGCTTCCGTCAGGCACACCTTAGTCTTCAAGGTGACACCTTTGCTTTTTAACACTTTAAAGAGGTCTTTTGCAGCAGATTTGCCTAATGCAATGTGTCTTTTGATTTCTTAACTGCTGCTTCCATGGGTGTTGATTGTGGATCCAAGTGAAATGAAATTCTTGACAACTTCAATCTTTTCTTTGTTAATCGTGATGTTGCTTATTGGCCCAGTTGTGAAGACTTTTATGTCTTTATGTTGAGGTGTAATGCTTACTGAAGGCTGTTGTCTTTGATCTTCATCGATAAGTGTAGGAAAGAATTAATATCCAATATCTTCAGTATGTGAAGTGGTTGCAGTTCTTGATTACTAAGTATGATATCCCTGAAAGTCTTCTGGCTTTGAAATCTTAGGGTCAACATTGTTTCTTTTGGAGTGGTTTATGTGGTACCACTTTTTGGAACAGTAATATAATTCTCTGTGTGTCTGGGTTAATCCTCTGGTAACATGCTTTTGCTTAAATCATCAATCTTGGCAAGGCAGTAGTCTACTGCTACCCACAACTATAAAACTTCTGTTGCTTTGCTGCCTTTCTTCTCCAGATATACTTCACTGGTTTCTCCAGATATAAAACACCACAGGACCCAACATTCTGCTTTCTTTTACCACTTCCTAACTTGGAACTTCTTTCTTGCCCTCAATGTCCTCTTCAGAGTTTTGTGTTATTTGTGATATTTTATGATGATGGAATGATCAACTTCATCGTGGGATCATACTCCTCTACTTCATCATGGACTGTTGTGGAGTGTTTACGGCCTTTACCTACTAGCTGCTCTGTGGGAGAAAGATGTGGCAGTCTGCTTCCATAAATATTACAGCCTTAAAACCCTATGGAGAAGTTCTACTCTGTCCTACAGGGTAGCTGTGAGTCAGAATTGACTCTATGGCAGTGGGCTTTGGTTTATACCTGCTAGATTTAAATATTTAGTGGAAAATATCTTATTTTGTTAAAAATTCCTCAGTAGCTATAACCATAGCATCAAGAATTTAAGAAAAGAGGTAGATGTCATCTCACAAATGATAAAATGTATTTGCGTCTGTGTGTAAAAATTGCATGGTGGAGGTGTCTGACCTTCTCTAATTTCACAAGGGGAAGAGAGAACCATTATCAATAGCCCAAGGCTGGTTTCTATGGGGATGTCTTAATTATCTAGTGCTGCTATAACAGAAATACCACAAGTGGCTGCCTTCAACAAACAGAAGTTTATTCTTTCACAGTCTAGTAGGCTAGAAGACCAAATTCAGGGCATCTGCTCCAGAGGAAGTCTTTCTCTCTCTGTCAGCTCTGGAAGAGGGCCCTTATCATCAATCTTCCCCTGGACTAGGAGCTTCTCAGCACAGGGACCCCGGGTCCAAAGGACATGCTGTTCTCCTGGCACTGCTTTCTTGGTGGTATGAGATCCCCATGTCTCTCTGCTTACTTCTCTCTTTTATATCTCAAAAGAGATTGGCTTAAGACACAACCTAATCTTGTAGACTGAGTCCTGCCTCATTAAGATAACTGCCCCTAATCCCACCTCATTAACATCACAGAGGTGGGATTTACAATACATAAGAAAATCATATCAGATGACAAAATGGTGGACAACCACACAATACTGGGAATCATGGACTAGCCAAGTTGATACACATTTTGGAGGGGGACACAATTCAGTCCTAACAGGGGTAGAGGTCAGACATGCCTCCACCCTCCAACATTTTTTACCATTTCTGACACCAGCTGTTTTTCGCACGGCACTCTCTACTCTGTTGCAATGGTCACACAGAGCTCACCGACAATACTCATGATTATGGGGTTTATTAGCGAAGTAACAGGTTACAATTCAGGATCAGGAATGCTCAGGATACAGTTCTATCAGAACAGCCTCTTCTCAGCCTTGCCCATAGGCATACTTCTCTCTGGCACCTTGGCCTCTTGGCTCCTTGGCTAGGCCTCTGTCCTATTGGGGTAAGTGTTACAAAGCTATTTTAGCTCTGCTGAGAAGTGCCCAGAGGCACCCCCACTCTGCCAGTAAGCCTGTGCCTGAAGGCATTCAGTTTATTTGCATAGTTCCAGCCCCACAAGGGTGCCATGGGCCTTATTTACATTCTTAGCAAGCTATCCAATCCCCTTGGTGGGCCACAACACCTCATTTGCATAGCCCCACCCCAGCATTTGGTGGGAGTTATAAAGATTATAATTAGAGGGGCCATATTAAGGAATTCACTGCATTGCACTGTGTATATACATACAAATATAAATAACACTAAAAATATGTATATGTATATACATGAATATATATATATAAGTGTATACATAAATGTGTGTGCATGTGGGTATGTTCATTGTTATTTTTTAGGCCTGAACAAATTTTTCGGTAAAGCTTTTAACTCATTTTGAAAGATGGTATTAACTGGTGATCTTAGCTCAACTTCTATAAATTTTCATGGTTCATATTTACCTGGATACCTAAGATTGTTTCTCTACAATAGTAAGTGTACGAAGATGCCAGTCCATCCATATGGTTATAGATATAGCTGATTATCGGTGCTAATATTTATCTAAGAACTTGGTTCTAAATCTTTATTCTTTTTGCAAAATAACATCATAATCAGTACTGTGTTTTCAGCCACCTAGGATCTCTTTCTATCCTTATCTAACTCTCCACCCATCTCTATCTTTGGATTGTGTTATGGCACAATGAAAATTGTACGGTATTGAATTTTCTACATACTTCTTTAACCTAAAGAAGTGGCCATAGGTTTTAAATAATTTATTTAATTTATTTAAAATCTTTTGAAAGTTTTAGATTTATTTTTTCTCTAACAGCAAAAGATAGAATATACGTGGGGACTTCTCATTACAGAGTATTGGCTAAAATGCTTCAAAAGCTGAGTCACACCTAAATTTTTTCAGAAAAATAATGTGTGATTTTAAAAAAACGTTTGATAATATGCTGAAATGTAACATACTAGCACAACAGAGAATAAATTGGAATTTTTTACATTGTCATTTGGGATCATTTTGGAATGATATCTCATTGTGTCAATGTTTTATGATTCAAAATATAATGATCATGAAAAAATAAGTATAATTTGAAATGCATTCATCACTGAGAGCCATTGCCTTTTCCCAAAATATTAGGTGGGGACAGGAATGTTAGGTGAGGTTGTTAGTTAGACTGTAAGAAGAAAACTAGATTTAGGTAAACTAAGAAATACTGTAGTTAAAAGGAATGGCAGAAGGCATCTGATAAAATATTCTAGAGTCATTCATTAATGAAGTGTAAAACAATTGAATTCTTTAAATATTTGGAGTTACTTCAGCAAAATAGAGACTCCAATGGTTAGTTGATGTCATAACATTTTTTCCATTAAATGGAGGCTTTATTCATTAATTAAACAAGTCTTTTTGAATATACTATTGAGCACCTATTATGTTAACGGACATTTTCTAGGTGCTGAAGGTTTTACAAAGCAGAAGTCTAGACAAAGTGGTAGAGCCTGAAATTATAACCTTTCTTTAAAATGAGGAAATATAGTTAATGTAGTGTAATGAAACAAAGTTCATGATCTACATGGGTAAAAAGACTTGTTTCTATGAAATATTATTTAAAAAATTAGGCTAATATAGTACAGTGGTTAAAAATGAGCACTTTCGAATTTTACTTTTTTTTTTATTTACTAGCTTGGAACACTGGTGGCATAGTAGTTAAGAGCTTGGGTGCTAACCAAAAGGTCGGCAGTTCAAATCCACCAGCTTCTCCTCAGAAACTCTGTGGGGCAGTTCTATTCAGTCCTATAGGGTTGCCATGAGTAAGAACTGACTCCATGGCATCTAACAACAACAACAACAACAACAATTTACTAGTTCTGTGACCTTTGGCAATTAAGTTCTTCTAATACCTCTTTAAGACTTCAGTTTCATCGTCTATAAAACGAAGACCATACCTTATATGATTGTCTTGAGAATTAGACGTAATGTTTTTAAAATGCTTGGACACACCCTGCCATGTAATATGTGCTCAATAACCGTTAGCTGTCATCATTACTCCTGTGCTAAGGTTGTCATGGAAGTGCCATCTGAATATTATAGATATCAATCGTCACAGGAAATTGGTGTCAAAGACAATTTTTCCTTTATTCTCTCTTCTCTTCCCTATTTTTCTTTTCCTTCTCACCCCTCCCCCAAATACATACACCATATTTTTCCTTTGTCTTACGTACCACCAGTTTCCTCTGCACCCCTCTGCTGCAGACATATGTCCACAAATGTGTGTTACCTTAAAGACACAAGCTCTCAGGATGTCGTGACATTTTCTTTACAGACTCTGATTGGTTATTCACCTTGGCTGAGTGTGCCAGAGCAGTAGCCTGATAATTCTTAATTTCTCTATTATGCAGCCAGCTAATAGTAGCTGTCACTTTCCTTTTGGAAAAGCGCCACTTTCTTCAACTTTAGTATTTTTGCAAAACATGTTTTTGAAAGCAGCAGTTCTAAAATCATTTCCTGACAAGCTTCATTTCCAGAGGACAAGTAAAAGCTCCCTCCTTAGAGAGATGGAAACAAGATCAATTCTACCTCTGCTGCAATATCACAAGACACACCACACTGCGTTCTGATTTCTATGTGAAAATTCTTTTAATACTATTCTTTTTCATTCCTCTCTCTCTCTCTCTTTTTTTTTTGCAAGCCCTATCCTTTGCCACCTTTTTCGCTTGAGGTTTCGATTGCCCTGTTGTATTAGTTTTCAGCCCATTTACATATTTATTGTTCCATTTAAACCTAGATGTTGATTTTCTTTCATACTTGATTTAATTTATTTTGCAAGTTTGTGTTCGATTTATGGATTTTGAGATAAATCTCTCATTGGTTCTTTACACTATAGACTGCGGAAAATCTGATTTATGAAAGTTCACGTTGTTTTTGATGTAAAAGCAAATATTACATTGGATTTGGCCTCAGTCACAGGAGGTTATTAAGGAAAAGAATGTTTTGATATTAGTAAAATTAGGTCTTTTCAATTTTCAGTTGAAGCAAAGAAGAGGGGAATTGACATTTGCCTGAGTTTAATATTTGAGCTGACTCTGATCTTTGATTATTTTCAAATGTTTATGTAAATCTGGGCCCTTTCTAAGCAATTTGCTATTTGCAGAATTTTAGCTAATCAGCAACAATAGCCCAATCAGATGCATTTTAGTCTAAAAGCACATCCATACTTATCAAGAAATTTTGTTTTCACTTAAGAGTGTAAGAATAGTAGTGATTAAACATTTTTACATTGGATCTATGAGATTTTCATGACCCATTGGGTTTCCAAGAAGTGGCTGGTGGATCTGAACTGCCAACCCTTTGGCTTTTAGCCAAGATCTTAACCACTGTGTCACCAGGGTTCATAAATGAGCTAAGCAGGTCCCCAAGTACCTAATACCTGGTGAGACCTATATAATCTTAAAAATAAAATGGATATCTGTTTGTAGATGTGGAGAAGGAGTAGGTATCAAACTAATTCTTCTACCTAAACAACTATAAGTGGTGGATAAAATACAAAGAAAAAAGTCACTTGCTATGAAATAATTTGAATAGTTCTATACCTGTTAAAGAAATTGAGTTCATAGCTTTAAACTCGCCCTCAGAACATAGACACAAAATTACTCAACAAAACATTAGCGAACCAAGTCCATCGATATTCAAAAATACACACCACAACCAAGTGCAAAGCTAGTTCAATATCCAAAAAATCAGTCAGTGTAATCCACCATATTTGAAGCCTAAAGGAGAAAAATCACATGATCGTATCAATTGATGCAGAAAAGATGTGACAAAATTCAACATCGATTCATGATTTAAAAAAACAAAAAAACTTTCAGTAAACTAACCAAAACCAAACCAAACCCAGTGCTGTCGAGTCGATTCCGACTCATAGCGACCCTATAGGACAGAGTAGAACTGCCCCGTAGAGTTTCCAAGGAACGACTGGTGGATTCAAACTGCTGACCCTTTGGTTAGCAGCCATAGTGCTTAACCACTACGCCACCAGCATTTCCTTCGGCAAACTAGGAATGGAAAATAACTTCTTAAACCTGCTAGGGGCCTATCTATTACAACAAATAAACAAATTAAATCCCGCAGCTAATGTCATGATTAATGACGAAAGACTAAATACTTTCTTCCAAAGATCTAGAACAAGGAAAGGAAAGACATCTGCTCTCACCACTGTTATTCATCATAGTACTGGAAGTCTTAGCCAGCATGATAAAACAAGAAAAGGAAATAAATTGCAAAGGATTTGAAAAGAAGAAATAAAGTTATCTCTATATGCAGATTTTGTAATGCTCCAAGGATCACAACAATAACAACAAAATAAGAATAAAACGACAAAAAATCCAGGTACTGATAAGTGAGTTTAGCAAGGTTGCAGGGTATAAGATCAACATACAAAAATCAATTGTATTTGTATGCACCAGCAATTAACATATGGCAATAGAAATTAAAAATACAATTTATAATTGCTCTGAAAATGAAATATTTAGACATAAAGCTGATAAACCACGCATGGGACTTGTGTGTTTAAAACTACAATTTTTAAACATCTAAATAAATGGAGAGAAATACCATGTTAATGGCTTGGAAAATTTGATAAAAATGTTAATTCTCCTTGAATTGATCTATATGTTTAATGCAATTTCTATCAGAATCTCAGAAGATTGTAGTGGATGTAGGCAATCTCATTCTAAAATTTATCTGAGAAGTCAAAGGAAATAGAATAGCTAAAACAATTTTGGAAAAGGGTAATAAAGTGGGAGAAATCACTCTACCCAATTTTAAGACTTAGTATTTTACTATAGTAATCAAGATTGTGTGGTATTGATATAGACACACAGATCAATGTAACAGAATGAAAAACTCAGAAATGGACCACCACAAGTATGGTCATTAAAAAAAAAAAATTAAACAAGGATGCAAATGGAGGAAAGAGTTTTTTCAACAAATGGTCCTGGAGCAATTGAACATCCATAAGCAAAAGAACAACAACAAAAACAAAAACAAAACCACATACAACTTTATTTGTAATGGCCTCAAACTGGGAACAGCCTAAATGTTAATCAATGGGTGAATGGTTAAACAAACTGTGGAACATCCATACCACAGAATATTATTCAACACTAAAAAGAACAAGCTATTGATAGACACAACTTGAATGGGTTGCAAGGACATTATGCTGAGGAGAAAAAGAAAATATCAAAAGATTACATACTGTGTGATTTTATTTATATACCATTGTTGAAATGACAACATTATAGAAGTAGAGAACAGATTAGTAGTTGCCTAGGATTAGTAACAGAGGTGGGGGCCAGGAGGTGGGGGTGACTGTAAAAGGTAGCACCATGAGATCTTTGTGCTAATGGAAGAGTTCTACATCTTGGTGTGGTAATGGTAACATGAATCTGCACTTGGGATAAAATTCTATAGAACTACTCATACACACCTGCACACATGAATTCATGAATGTAAAACTGGTGAAATATTAATAAGGTCTATGCCAATGTGTGTACCAATGTCAGTCTCCTGGTTTTGATATCGCACTCTATTTATGCAAGATATTTTGGGGAAACCAAGGTGGAGAGCACCTGGGATCTCTCTGAACTATTTTTGCAATTTCCTATTAATCTATAGTTATTTAAAAATAAAAACAAAAAGAAATCATTATTAAGAGAGTAAAAGGTTAAGCAGAGAATAGAAGACATCAGTAATTCAAATATTCAACAAGGAATTCATATCTAGAATATATAAAGAACTTCTCAAATCAGTAAGAAAAAGACAACTCATAGAAAAATGGGCAAAAGATTTGAACAGAAAGTTCACAAGAAAGGATTCCAAATGGCTAATATACATAAAAGTTTTCAAGTTAATAGTCATTAAAGACTATGCAACTGAAAACCCCAATGAGATACCATTTTATACTCTCCAGAATAGGTAAATTTAAGAAGACAAGAACTGCCAAGTATTGGCAGGATGTGAAGAAACTAGAAGTCTCAGACAGTGATGATGGGAGTGTTAATTGATACAACCATGTTTATTAACCTGAAAAACATATACCCTATGACCCAATAATTTTACTCCTAGGTATACACCCAACAGAAATGTATACATGCATGCAAAAATACATGTACAAAGCTTCCATAGCAGCATTATTTGTAGTATCTCTAAAGTTGAGTGGAAAAAAACCATCGACAGTAGAATGGGTAAATATAGGGACATTCATAAATTAAAATAGTATACAGCTATGTGAAAGAAAAAAAACCTACTGCTACATGAAAACACATATATCTCACAGAGGTAATATAGATTAAAATAAGTCAGACATAAGAGTATATACTATACACTTCAATTTATATAAAGTTCAAAAGCATGCAAAACAAAACCAAGTTGATAAATTCAGAACAGTGACTACTTTGAGGAATGGCAGCAATTGAGAGAAAACTTGTGGGAGGTTTCTATGATGCTAGAGATGTTCTACTTGCTGATTTAGGTGGTGTTTACACGAATGCATTTTCTCTAAAATATTACTGAATTGTACCCTTAGACTTGTGTACTTTATGTTATAATTGTTTAATTAAAAAGTTTATGTACTGCCGATGGGACTGTAAAATGGTACAACCATTTTGGAAAATGATATGGCAATTCCTTAAAAAGCTAGAAATGGAAATACCATACAATCTAGCAGTGCCACTCCTAGGAATATATCCTAGAGAAATAAGAGCTGTCACAAGAATAGACATATGCCTACCAATGTTCTTTGCAGCACCATTCACAATAGAAAAAGATGGAAACAACATAAGTGCTCATCAACAGATGAATGGGTAAACAAACTGTGGTACATACACACAGTGGAATGCTACACAGTGATGAATCCACTAAACATCTCGCAACGTGGATGAATCTGGAGGGCATTATGCTGAGTGAAATACATCAATCACAAAAGGACAAATATTGTATGAGACCAGCATTATAAGAACTCAAGAAAAGGTTTACATACAGAAAACAACACTCTTTGATGGTTACAAGGGTGGGGAGGGTTAGGGAGGGGAAATCACTAATCAGTAGACAAGTGTCAACTGTCGTGAAGGGAAAGACAGTGTGCAATATAGGGGATGTCAGCACAACTTGATTAAGGCAAAGTTATAGAAGTTTCCTAGACGCATCCAAATACCTTGAGGGACCAAGTTGCTGGGGCTGAGGGCTGGCTACTATAGTCTCAGGGGACATCTAGATCAATTGGCATAACACAGCTCATAAAGGAAATCTTCTACATCCTACTTTGGTGAGTAGCGTCTGGGATCTTAAAAGGTCATGAGTGGCCATCTAAGACATATCTATTTGTCCCATCCCATCTGGAGCAAAGAAGAATGAAGAAAACCAAAGACACAAGGAAACTATCAGCCCTAAGGACTATGGACCACGTGAACCACAGCCTCCACCAGCATGAGCCCAGAAGAACTAGATGATTACTGGCTACCACCACCGAGGACTCTGACAGGGATCACAATAGAGGATCCTGGACAGAGTGCGAGAAGAATGTAGAACAAAATTCAAATTCACAAAAAAATTCAGTCTGACAGAGACTGGAGGAATCTCTGAGACTATGGCCCTTGGACACAGTGCTAACTCAGAACTGAAACCACTCCCGAAGGCCACTTTTCAGACAAATATTAGACAGGCTTATAAAACAAGCAATAACACATGTGAGAAATGTTTGTTCAATCAAATATGCAAGACCAAATGAACAATCCTGCCCTAAAGCAAGATGAGAAGGCAGGAACGGACAGGAAAACTGGACAAATGGACCCAGAGAACCAGGGCGGAAAAAGGGAGAGTGCTGTCACATTGTGGGGGTTGCAGCCAACTTCACAAAACGTGTATACATTTTTGAAGGAGAAACTAACTTGAGCTGTAAACTTTCACCTAAAGTACACACACACACACACACACACACACACACACAGTTTATAGAAATACAAGGAAGATGAAAGTACAAGTCAGAACATTACTTTTAAACAAGTTTTATACTTTTGTGTTTGGATTCATAATACTTGATATTCAGGGAAAGCAGCACAATATTTATAATACTTAATAGATTGTTGTCAGACACTGTAATCTTAAGGGAAAATTAGTTAAACATCAGGAAATCTTTATATTTACCGTCATGTTCTCTCATCTTCCCAGAAGTTTCTGGGAGAAAAGGAACAGCTTTGTGGCAGAAGATAATGTGTTAAAATTTGAATGTGTTGAGTTAAGCTTCCTGAGGAGATATATATCAGGAAGAAATAAAGAAGTTTACAATTATAAATAAAATGAAGACTCAGTACATAGATTAAGTTATACTTGATGTTGGAAGGAAACCCTGACGGCCTAGTGGTTAAGGGCTATGACTGCTAACCAAAAGATTGGCAGTTCAAATCCACCAGGTGCTCCTTGGAGACCCTATGGGGCACTCTACTCTGACCCATAATGAACTCAATGGCAAGGGTTTTTTTGTTTGTTTGTTTTGTTTTTGATGTTGCAAGGGCGTTGATTGGATCATTCAGAGGAACAGGAAGTGAAGGGAGGTAGTTAAAGACAAAAATTTTAAAGGAACCTACATTTAAAGTAAGGACAGTTAAGGATGAATTTGTAAAGGATAATTCGTAAAACCTATAACTTTGTTGGAAATTTTCACTTTTGTTTAGAAGATTCAGGAAAATTCTATTTACTACTCCAGCCTCAAAAAGAAATGAGAGGAGGAGGGGGCCAAGATGGCTGACTAGGTAGACGCTACCTCAGATCCCTCTTGCAACAAAGACTCGGAAAAACAAGTGAATCGATCACATACATGACAATCTACGAACCCTGAACAACAAGCACAGATTTAAAGAGTTGACCTGAGTGACAGAGACGGAGAACGAACAACTACGGGGAAGCAGCGACTCTTTTTGGAGCCTGGAGCCAGCGTCCCAGTCAGGTAACCTTGGCGCCAGGCTTAGGACTGGGCGCAGGGGAGCTGAACACAGCATCCTGTGATGGTGCAAACACGGGGCACAGCCCTACCCCCCTGAACTGACCCCAGGAGGGTGCCCAGCTGGTCCGTGAGGGGGCGGGAGGAGAAGTCGCCGGGAGGCAGTGACTGATTTTGGAGCTGGGAGTGCAGCGTCCCAGCAGGGGAACCTTGACACTGGGCTTTGGATTGGCAGCAGAGGAACTGACCACGGCTTCTGCGGGCCAGACCCTTGGGGGCAATCTCTACCCAGCCAGCACACATAGGCTACACGCCCCATGGGAATCTCAGATAAAATGGTCATCCCAAGCAAGATAAGCAACTTTGGCTATATTCCGGGGTGCTACCCTCTCCTGTTTTTCTGAACCCTCCCCTCCCCTTCCCAGGCGGCTTCATTAACATTGGAATTTCCTGAGCCAGAGGGAGAACGGCTCCGGCTCCGCGGCTTTTCTTCCCCCCCCCCTTTTTTTTTTGGTCTTTTCCTAACCCATTCTTCCGGCCTGAGAGAAGCAACCACAAAAAACCCAGGGACCAAAAATCCTTCCCTAATTGGACTAAAAACACAGAACCAGCTCCAGCCAAGCATATATGATCCATATCTCGGGCTTTCATCCCTACAGGGAACAAGGTGGCTATCATAATGCAAAGGCATTTCTGATAGGGATCTGACTGCATTTTTTTTTAGCGGATTTACTGGAAAAACAAGTTTCCCAGGTTGGATATCTCTGCTTATTCAACAGAGCCCTAATTGACTCACAACAGGGAACTGAGGGCTAAAGCTCCCCCCAGACCACCTAGCCTCTTACCTTAGGGGTCTAAATAGGGTGACACCTACCAATCTGTAGAGGTACTTGCATTGGGGGCCTAAGGTACAGCTGCAGAGCCCTCCCACCAAGGTGCTTTAGGAATAGAGACACACCTACCTCACTGACACTTGGGGGAAGACTGTCAGCATCCTGCCCCCCCTGGAGTGTGAACCCCAGCTGCTAATAGAATCTGGTGCACAGAACTATCACCACTACTTCTCGAGGGGGATAGGTGTTAGGGTGCAGCACACACTTGATGACCCAAAATCAGATTCTACTCAATAATAGTGAATAGACGCAGGCATATATATCTGGCAACAGCCCAAACCAGCTGGTAATAGGTCATAAGTAAGTCAAGGGCTACAACAATCAAGACAGCACAATCTAGTAGCCCACCCACGTATATTGAAAGAAAACAAAACAAGATAAGACTCAGGGAGCAATTATAGAATAAGTCACTACAATATCTTAGAGATGGCTCGGAGACAGCAGTCGATATCAAACCACATAAAGAAGCAGACCATGACAGCTTCTACAACTCCCCAAACAAAAGAATCAAAATCTTTCCCAAATGAAGATACAATCCTGGAATTATCAGATACAGAACATAAAAAACTAATTTACAGAATGCTTCAAGATATCAGGGATGACCTCAGAAATGAAATAAGGCAAACTGCAGAAAAAGCCAAGGAACACACTGATAAAACAGTTGAAGAACTCAAAAAGATTATTCAAGAACATAGTGGAAAAATTAATAAGTTGCAAGAATCCATAGAGAGACAACATGCAGAAATCCAAAAGATTAACAATAAAATTACAGAATTAGACAACACAATAGGAAGTCAGAGGAGCAGACTCGAGCAATTAGAATGCAGACTGGGAAATCTGGAGGACCAGGGTATTAACACCAACATAACTGAAAAAAAATCAGATAAAAGAATTAAAAAAAATGAAGAAACCCTAAGAATCATGTGGGACTCTATCAAGAAGGATAACTTGCGTGTGATTGGAGTCCCAGAACAGGGAGGGAGGACAGAAAACACAGAGAGAATAGTTGAAGATCTGCTGACAGAAAACTTCCCTGACATCATGAAAGATGAAAGGATATCTATCCAAGATGCTCATCGAACCCCATTTAAGATTGATCCAAAAAGAAAAACATCAAGACATATTATCATCAAACTTGCCAAAACCAAAGATAAACAGAAAATTTTAAAAGCAGCCAGGGATAAAAGAAAGATCTCCTTCAAGGGAGAATCAATAAGAATAAGTTCAGACTACTCAGCAGAAACCATGCAGGCAAGAAGGCAATGGGATGACATATACAGAGCACTGAAGGAGAAAAACTGCCAGCCAAGGATCATATATCCAGCAAAACTCTCTCTGAAATATGAAGGAGAAATTAAGATATTTACAGATAAACACAAGTTTAGAGAATTTGCAAAAACCAAACCAAAGCTACAAGAAATACTAAAGGATATTGTTTGGTCAGAAAACCAATAATATCAGATACCAGCACAACACAAGGTCACAAAACAGAACGTCCTGATATCAACTCAAATAGGGAAATCACAAAAACAAACAAATTAAGATTAATTTAAAAAAAAAAATGCTCAAAACAGGAAATCGTTGAAGTCAATATGTAAAAGATCACAATAATCAAAAAGAGGGACTAAATACAGGTGGCATAGAACTGCCATACGGAGAGGGATACAAGGCGATATAGGACAATACAAGTTAGGTTTTTACTTAGAAAAATAGGGGTAAATGTTAAGATAACCACAAAGACGTATAACAACTCCATAACTCGAAATAAAAACCAAGAAAAACGTAACGACTCAGCAAACATAAAGTCAAATACTATGAAAATGAGGATCTCACAATTTACAAAGAAAAACATCTCAGCACAAAAAAGTAAGTGGAAAAATGAAATTGTCCACAACACATATAAAAAGGCATCAAAATGACAACACTAAATACTTACTTATCTATAATTACGCTGAATATAAATGGACTAAATGCACCAATAAAGAGACAGAGAGTCTCAGACTGGATAAAGAAACACGATCCACCTATATGCTGCCTACAAGAGACATACCTTAGACTTAGAGACACAAACAAACTAAAACTCAAAGGATGGAAAAAAATATATCAAGCAAACAATAAGCAAAAAAGAAGAGGAGTAGCAATATTAATTTCTGACAAAATAGACTTTAGACCTAAATCCACCACAAAGGATAAAGAAGGACACTACATAATGATAAAAGGGACAATTGACCAGGAAGATATAACCATATTAAATATTTATGCACCCAATGACAGGGCTGCAAGATACATAAATTAAATTTTAACAGAACTGAAAAGTGATATAGACACCTCCACAATTATAGTAGGAGACTTCAACACACCACTTTCGGAGAAGGACAGGACATCCAGTAAGAAGCTCAATAGAGGCACGGAAGACCTAATTACAACAATCAACCAACTTGACCTCATTGACTTATACAGAACTCTCCACCCAACTGCTGCAAAGTATACTTTTTTTTCTAGCACTTTAGGTGAAGGGAGGGACAATACTCAATACCTGGAAGCTCAGCTCAACTGGAGTGGACAAAAAGCAGTTTCCGGGATAAAATGAATGCTTCAGAGGTCAGCGGAGCAAGGGCGGGGGTTTGGGGAACATGGTTTTTTGGGGACTTCTAAGTCAATTGGCAAAATAATTCTATTATGAAAACATTCTGCATCCCACTTTGAAATGTGGAGTCTGGGGTCTTAAATGCTAACAAGCGGCCATCTAAGATGCATCAATTGGTCTCAACCCACCTGGATCAAAGGAGAATGAAGAACACCAAGGTCACACGATAACTAAGAGCCCAAGAGACAGAAAGGGCCACATGAACCAGAGCCCTACATCATCCTGAGACCAGAAGAACTAGTTGGTGCCTGGCCACAATTGATGACTGCCCTGACAGGGAGCACAACAGAGAACCCCTGAGGGAGCAGGAGACCAGTGGGATGCAGACCCCAAATTCTCACAAAAAGACCATACTTAATGGTCTGACTGAGACTAGAGGAATCCCGGCGGTCATGGTCCCCAAACCTTCTGTTGGCCCAGGACAGAAACCATTCCCGAAGACAACTCATCAGACATGGAAGGGACTGGACAGTGGGTAGGAGAGAGATGCTGATGAAGAGTGAGCTAATTATATCAGGTGGACACTTGAGACTGTGTTGGCATCTCCTGTTTGGAGGTGGGATGGGAGGATAGAGAGAGTTGGAAGCTGGCAAAATTGTTACGAAAGGAGAGACTGGAAGGGCTGACTCATTAGGGGGAGAGCAAGTGGGAGTATGGAGTAAGGTGTATATAAACTTATATGTGACAGTCTGACTTGATTTGTAAATGTTCACTTGAAGCTCAATAAAAGTTAATTAAAAAAAAAAAGAAATGAGAGAGAAAGAATGGTATGTCTAAAGTTTGAGATGAAGTTCTCCCATTATTTTCTTTCAGAGCACCCATTTATTTTCTTATCATGCCAATCGTACACTGAAATGTTTATCTGATGTTTTTCTGCTTACTTGTTCTTGGCCTGCTGCCCCACCAGAACTGAATTTCCATGAACATTCAACTAACCTCACCAAGGCCTTTGTTCTCACACTATGCCTGGCACACATCAGACTGTCAGTAAATACTCATGCACAAGTGCATGAATAAATGATTTGAAACCAAAGCTTTAAAAACTTGGTAGCTTAAATGAAGGAAATTCACTAACAATTATGAAGGAGGAAGTCTCATTGATTTAAACGTGCTATTGTTTTTTATTACTTACTGATATTACTTGCTGGATATTACTTATAAATGCTGAGTATTTATTTATTTATATATTTTTATATGTGCCAGATACTGCTCTAATTGCTTGTAATACATCTTTGGGAAAAAAAAAAAAAAGACCAAGATTTCTGTCCTCATGAAGCTTCTATTCTAGTGAGGAAAAAGAAAAAGATTGGATGGATGAAGGGAAGTATTTTAAAATATATTATCACCCACGAAGTTTTGCCTAGATTGGAAGATGAGTAAGAACCGTAGTATGCTCCCCATTGAAAAGATTTTTTTTTTTTTTTTTTTTTTTTTACCTAGAAGAGGAAACATTAGAAGAACAGCTGTATAAGAGGAAGCTATAAGCCCAAGCATCTTTTTTTCTAGGTTCTTACCTTGAAACTATAAACTGGTGATATAAATTTGGGACCACTTCTGTACAAGTGAAGTTTAGGGGCTAAATTAACAGAACTACTTAATTTTAATTGATATAGTTTGAAATTGCCTGAAAATACGATTGGATGTAGAGAACTGAACAAAGTGACGTTGTACAGAAGATAGGGAAAATGGGAAATAAGTCCAGCTAGGTACTGTTTGGAAGCTACTGATTTTTAAAAAGAACCATTCTGTTCCTAGGTGTTAGATTTTTTTAATATATCTTGCTTATCATAGCAATTCCACTTAACATGATAGGTAAAATATAATTTTATTTTTAAAAATGACATTTATTTAAAAAAAAAATCAACTGTACCATGTTCTAAGGTTGATGTCTGAAGTAGCAAAGGCCATTACAGCTCCACAACCCTAATAGCCCTAAGAACAATTATCCAAGTTGCAGGTAACTTGGAAGAAAAGATTTAACAAAGATATCCTTCACAAGTAGTAGCCCTTATTGATCATTTATCAGAAATTAAAAGAGAGACTTTGAAACCACACTGACTTTAGTGATAATACCAAGAATCTTTACCTCCAAAAACTTACTTCCACGAACTGTGTTCAGAGGGGAAACTGAGTCACCTGACTACTTATGAGATTCCCAGAATCTCCTAGGAAATCAGTAGCATAGCTTGGGAAAATATAACAAAATCAAAGCTCTAACCATGACTGCTTCACTAGTCTAAGAACTTAAATAACTACATTTTTTTTTTTTTTTTACGATAAACACACAGATTTAAAAACAAACAATGTCTGGAGACCTTTCCATAACTAGGTCCTTGTAGGAGTGTCAATGAGCAAGACATTCATGAGGATGATGTCAGGTGAAATGACATTATGCTGAACACAACCGTTCAGGGAAAAAGCATTAGGGTCATTTTTCATAGGCACATGGTAGAAGGAATGGATTTGCTGACTCTGTTTCCCATATAGTCTCTGTTCTAGAATCTGAGGCAAATTGCTAAATTAATTCCAAGAGGTATCCTCCTGGGGCAACAGCTTCTTTATTTAGGCATGTGTGGAGGTGTAAGTGTGTGTGTGTGTGTGTGTGTGTGTGTGTGTGTACCTTAACCAAAGCGATGAAAAATGTCTTTTTACCTTACTGCCTCTTCCATCCAGAGAAAGAGAGAGAGAAAAAAAAAATCTCCCAGCCTAACCTTCTCTTTGATGGATCAAACTCTTAATGCCTAATGTCTGAATTGTCACATCCAAAGCAGGCCCTATAAATCCATCTCTGTTGTTGATTTATGCCTTTACGCTGAGATTTCTCAACTGACACTTCATTGGATTTATGCTGTTTAAATTTCTCCACCTGATGAAATTTTATCCAAGGGTCATGGGTGTTGGCATCATAAGGTCGTTTTAAAAAGTTGATTTCCGAGTTCCTTTTGAAAAGGGGGGTTTCCTAGAAAATGGCAAACACGCTTAAGCGTGTGGCTTTCTGGCTCAGCAGAACACAGTGCTGTTTGTCTCCGATCTTGCGGCTCTGAAGTAAACAGTGTTTGTTAGCAAGAAAAGATAGGATGCTGCTTCAGCCTTGAAGAGGGAGGGACAGAAGAAATAGCATTTTCTCAACATAAGCCTCTGTGATAACACCAAAATGTGAAACTTTATGAATGCTGTTTGAGAGATTCTATTTTTTGATAACTCAGAAATTGCATTTTTGGCAGAGTGGTTTCAAAAAAGCAACACTGGGACTTTGATTTGGCCCTCTGTTTTTATCTGCAAGTTTAATCTATATACGGGGAAGGTTTTCTTTGACATTTGTAGCAATACTTCTAAGATTGATGATGCTGCCTATTATTATACAGAAGAACATTTGATACTAAAGGTTCCCGCTGCTCCCATCAGCTTTCTATAGCAGGTCTGCTCTCCTGACATTTAATGTCCCTTAAGCCTGATATGGTCTGATAACTTCAACAAGCCAGCTGCTTTGGGGAGAAATAAAGAACTGTGGTATCCTTGAGTCTTCCTAGGGACTGTCACCACTTACATCACCAATCACCCATCACCTGTTCCCCTTAATATGTGTGAATTAAAGACTAGGAAAAGTACCTGTGTTGTGTCTTTGTGTACACATACCCAACTCACCAAGATTAAACCAGATTAGAGAAAACCTAGTCTCCTATAGACGTAACCCAAGGACCCAACATCTGTCACCTTGTTGAGATGTCTAGATTATCTTTCTGAAGCCTGACCTTTGAGGGAGCCCAAGGAAAAGTAAAAATTTCTTGTCCCTAAAATATCAGTTTCTCAGAATCACTTTTCTAGTTTTTATGCCTAGAATGATGTGTCTTCTCTGGGTGAATTAACTCTGTAAATGCCTTAGCTAACAAGAATTAAGATTACATTCCTAACTATAATTTAGAATCTAGATTGGATCTTGGTGAAATAAACTATATATATAGTGCATCCACACATTGGACGAACCACCAATGGATTAGTATACAGCTTGAAAAGAATTAAAAAAAATCTCTATATCCTGCCTGAAAGAACTTCAGGATACGTTATCAAGTGTCAACAGCAAAGTGCAAATTTTTTTCCATAGCCTGCTACTTTTTATGTGTGTAAGAAAAGATGAAATATTTATATTTGCTTATATTTTAAACTGTGATGGTGTAGTGGTTAAGAGCTACAGCTGCTAATCAAAAGGTCAGCAGTTCAAATTCACCAGGCATTCCTTGGAAACCCTATGGAGCAGTTCTATTCTGTCCTATAGGGTCACTATGATTTGGAATTGACTCGACAGCAATGTTTTTGTTTTTGTTTTTTTTAAATAAGAAAACACTGGAAGAATATGTGAGAAACTAAGAATATTAACCAGTAGAGAATAGGGCAAGGAGAAAGGAGTGGATGGGGACAGGAGTGGGAATAAGAATTTCGGTTTATATCATTTTAAATAATTTTAGTTTTTTAACCATGTCAGTGTATTAGCTATCCAAACATTTTTTATTTAATTGTTAAAAGAAATCAAGACCTTCATTTTCATCTGAATTTTGTTTGCTATCTGACAGTATAACCAGGTTCGAGAAAACCTGGAGTTTCCTTTTGGTCAGGACATGCTCTCCTAGATGCACCAGAGTGTTCCTGAATAATTTAACTAAATTTTGGAATTCATGCCTCATCATCTTTGTGCATCTTTAGCCCATCACAAGCTCCAAAAGGGCAGGCGCCATATCTCTAGTTACCAAGCTAAGGGCATACGAACTCTACTGGATAACACTTTCAGGGATACGTATGATATGTTTGAAATAAGAGAAAGAATGATGACCTACTTTTTCCAGCAATAAAGACTGATTTTTTTAAAACTCATCGTATTCTATATCCAAGATAGTGGTTTATAAAAATGCTGTTTTGCAGTCCATCGCTCATGGAGAAAATTAGCCTTTCTCATTTTAGTCATCTTGAGAACTATTCAACTTCAATATAAATGAAAGAACAGAATATGAATTTTCAAAGTTATCCTTCTAGAGTTATACAAAAAAAAAAAAAAAGCATCATTACACTGTAGTCAACATGCAAAGGATGAACAACATGGGAAATTTAAAAATCTAAGCTTGGAAGAAGCATGTCATGATAGCTCTCTTAAACTGGGGATGGGAAATGAAGTTAATTCTTTGATGCCTCCCAAAACAATCTAATGTACATAAGCCATATTACACTGTGATATAAATGAAATGACAAGATATCCTAAAAAACAACTAAAAGGATTAACAAAACCAAAAAAACAAACCTATTGCCTTTGAGTTAATTCCAACTCATAGCAACCCTATAAGACAGAGTAGAACAGCCTCATAGGGTTTCCAAGGAGTGGCTGGTGGATTTGAACTGCTGACCTTTTGGTTAGCAGCCAAGCTCTTAAAAACTGTGCACTATTAACCAATGCTACATGCTCAGGCAGAAAGTGGTACAAAAAGCACCTTGAGTGCCAGGAGATGATGGAGTCACGGATGAGGCCAGAAAGACAACTAAATTTACTTGAAGAAAAATTCAGGATGATTCCCTGTGAAATCTAGGTAATCCTGCTTTGGGATTGGACAATGTAACCTGAGATGTTTAATCACTAGAAATTAGGAAAAACCATCTGGATCAACATACACACTGGGGACAAAAAAGGAAAGAGCTGCAGCAGATCAGCAATGGGCAATCAATTAGTAATCTGAAATATTTAGGCATAAGGGTTGACCTTCCTGTGTAAATTTTTGAAAATTTTAGGAAAAGGGTAAATAGTAATAATTTGCTTTTTATGCTGAGCATTAGTTGGATATATGCTGACAGGTTATTAGCATATCAGTATTAACATTGAAAGAGGACAGAGGGAGAGAATAATAATCTTAGATGAGAAGCTTGTGAAAGAAGAGAGGAACAGGAGGGCAGTGCCAAGATGGCAGAACAGCCAGACTCTTCTGGTGATCCCTGTTACAACAAAGACCTGAAAGAACAAGTGAAATGATTATGACAACCTAGGAGCCCTGAACATCAAAGGCAAAGTTAGAAAATGGACTGAACGACAGAGGGTGGGAGAGTCGATTCAGAAGCGGAGAGGAGTTGCTGGACCTGAATCACGGGGATCCCTCAGGCACCATTCCTGGGAGCGGCTGTGGCGAACTCCAGACAGAAGCAGCTCCTGTCCAGGAATAAATGGTTCACGTCACGGTCTTTGAATACCATTCCCCGCTGCATGGACCTGTGTGGGCCTATTTCATGAGACTAGGTCCTCATTGGCGGACCAACTGTTTCAGCTGTGCAGTGGAGAGATGAGTGTTTGATGATTGACATCACATTGCCTGTTAAACAGGATCCTCACCTACCTACATCAGGGGCCTAAGGGCTGCTGGCTCCACTCAGGTCACCCAGTTACCTGTGACAGGGGTTCAAAGAAAACCGGTACCTCCCAGTCCTTACAATCAAAAGCTTTAGGTGCCCAAGGTCCGTCTGTAGAACCCACCCACCTGTACACTCTAGGGAAGAGGGATGCACTTTCCTCAGAGTCACTTGGGGGATGATTCTCACCCCCTGCCTTGTTTACAGCATGACCCCATGATGCAATCAGATACTGATACCTACACCAATCACCTGTGCCCCTCTGAGACTGTAGGACAGAGTCTGTACCACGCACTTGATGACAAGTTAACTGGATGCCTAGGCTGAACCCATACAAGAAAAGTGAATGGACTCCTAGACTGATACGCATGATAACAGCTCTAACCACCTGGAGACAGGAAGTCAGAACTTCAAAGGCAGAAATAATCAAGCTAGCTCACTCAAGCAACCCATTTCGGCATATCAAAACAAAGCAAAGCAAGAAGCTAGGATACAGTAAACAAACATAAAACAAACTAATACAATAACTTATAGATGGCTTGGAGACAACAGTCAATATCAAATCACATAAAGAAACAGATCATGATCGCTTCAACAAGCTCCCAAAACAAAGCATCAAGGGATCTCCTAGATGAAAGTGCCTTCCTGGAACTACCAGATGCAGAGTACAGAAGATTAATATACAGAACCCTTCAAGACATCCGGAAGGAGAACAGAAAATGCACAGAACAAGCCAAGGAACGCACAGATATAACAGTTGAAGAAATTAAAAAAAAAGTTATTCAAGAACATAATGAAAAATTTAATAAGCTGCAAGAATCCATGGAGACACCGGTCAGAAATTCAGAAGATTAACAATAAAATTACAGAATTAGACAACTCAATAGAAATTCAGAGAAGCAGAATTGAGCAACGGAAGGCAGAAATGGTGAGCTTTAAGATAAAGCACTTGGCACCAATATATGCATTTGAAGAAAAATCAGATAAAACAATTAAAAAAAATGAAGAAACCTTAAGAATCATGTGGGACTCTATCAAGAGAAATAACCTACGAGTGATTGGAGTACCAAAACAGGGAGGGATAACAGAAAATACAGAGAGAATTGTTGAAGATTCGTTGGCAGAACACTTCCCTGGTATCGCAAAAGATGAGAGGATACCTATCCAAGATGCTCATTGAACTCCACATAAGGTAGATTTTAAAAGAAAGTCACCAAGACATATTACAATCAAACTTGCCAAAACCAAAGACAAAGAGAGGATTTTAAGAGCAGCTAGGAATAAATGAAAAGTCACCTACAAAGGAGAGTCAATAAGAATAAGCTTGGACTACTTGGCAGAAACCATGCAGGCAAGAAGGCAATGGGATGACTTATACAATGCACTGAAGGAAAAAAATTGCCAGCCAAGAATCATATATCCACAAAACTCTCTCTCAAATATGAAGCTTAGAGAATTCATAAAAACCAAACCAAAACTACAAGAAATACTAAAGGGAGTTCTTTGCTTAGAAAATCAATAATATCAGGTATCAACCCAAGAGTATAACACTGGACAGAACAATCAGAGGTCAACCCAGACAGGGAAATCACAAAAATAAATCAAGACAAAAAACACTGAAAACAGGGAAACAGCGATGTCATTATGTAAAAGAAGAAAACATTAAAAGAATAAAGAGGGACTAAGAAATGTACTCATAGATCTTTAGAATGGAGAGGAAGACAAAGTGATATAAAGAAATAAAAGTTAGGTTTAAATTTAGAAAAAAAGGGGTAAATAATAAGGTAACCACAAAGGAGACTAACTATCCTACTCATCAAAATAATATACAAGAAAAAAATAGAGACTCAGTAGAAACAAAACCAACAAAAAAGAATAAGAGGAAAAGACAATATATAAAGATAAAATAATCAGCACAAAAAATTAAGTGGGAAAAAGAAACTGTCAACAACACACAGAAAAAGACATCAAAATGATAGCACTAAATTCATACCTATCCATAATAACGCTGAATGTAAATGGACTAAATGCACCAATAAAGAGACAGAAAGTGGCAGAATGGATAAAAAAAGATGATCCATCTATATGCTGCCTACAAGAGACACACCTTAGATTTAGGGATACAAACTAAAACTCAAATGATGGAAAAAACATATCAAGCAAACAACAATCAAAAAAGAGCAGGAGTAGCAATATTAATTTCTGACAAAATAAACTTTAAAGTTAAATCCACCACAAAGGATGAGGGAGGACACTGTATAAAGATTAAAGGGACAAAACACCAGGAGGCTATAACCATATTAAACATTTATGTACCCAATGACAGGGCTGCAAGATACATAAAACAAACTGTAATACATTGAAAAATGAGAGAGACGGTTCCACAATAATAGTAGAGGCTTCAACACACCACTTTTGGTGAAGGGCAGGACCTGCAGAAAGAAGCTCAATAAAGACACGGAAGATCTAAATGCCACAATCAACCAACTTGGCCTTATAGACATATACAGAACACTCCACCCAACAACAACCAAGTATACTTTCTTTTCCAGTGCACATGGAACATTCTCTAGAATAGACCACATATTAGGTCATGAAGCAAGCCTTAGCAGAATCCAAAACATCAAAATACTACAAAGCATCTTCTCTGAACATAAGGCCATAAAAGTGGAAATCAATAACAGAAAAAGCAGGGAAAAGAAATCAAACACTGGAAACTGAACACTACCCTGCTCAAAAAAGACTGGGTTATAGAAGACATTAAGGATAGAATAAAGAAATTCATACACTCCAATGAGAATGAAAACACTTCCTATCAGAACCTTTGGGACACAGTGAAAACAGTGCTCAGACGTCAATTTATATCAATAAATGAACACATACAAAAAGAAGAAAGGGCCCAAATCAAAGAATTATCCCTACAACTTGAACAAATAGAAAGAGAGCAGAAAGAAAGAAAACAGAAAAACAACTGAAAGAGTTATCAAAGAATTATCCCTACAACTTGAACAAATAGAAAGAGAGCAGAAAGAAAGAAAACAGAAAAACAACTGAAAGAGTTAACAAGACCAAAAGCTGGTTCTTTGAATAACAAAATTGATAAACCATTGGCTAAACTGACAAAAGAAAAACAGGAGAGGAAGCAAATAACCCAAATAAGAAATGAGATGGGCAATAATACAACAGACCCAACTGAAATTAAAAGAATCATAGCAGATTATTACAAAAATTGAACTCTAACAAATTTGCAAACCTAGAAGCAATGGATGAATTCCTAGAAACACACGACCTACCTAAACTAACATAAACAGAGGTAGAACAACGAAATAGACCCATAACCAGAGATTGAAAAGGTAATCAAAAAACTCCGAACAAAAAACAAAGCCCTGGCCCAGACGGCTTCACTGCAGAGTTCTACAAAAATTTCAGAGAAGAGTTAACAGCACTACCACTAAAGGTATTTCAGAGCATAGACAAGTATGGAATACTCCTTAAATAATTCCATGAAGCCAGCATATCCCTGATACCAAAACCAGGTAAAGGCATAACAAAAAAAGAAAATTAGAGACCTATATCTCTCATGAATGTAGATGCAAAAATCCTCAACAAAATTCTAACCAATAAAACTCAACAACATATCAAAAAAATAATTCACCATGACCAAATGGGATTCATACCAGCTATGTAGGGTTGGTTCAACATTAGAAAAACAATTAATATAATCCATCATATAAATAAAACAAAAGACAAGAACCACATGATTTTATTAATTGCTGCAGAAAAGGCATCTGACAAAGTTCAACTCCCATTCATGATAAAAACTCACAGCAAAATAGGAATAGAAGTGAAATTCCTTAACATAATAAAGGCATTTATACAAAGCCAACAGTCAACATCATCCTAAATGGAGAGAGTCTGAAAGCATTCCCCTTGAGATCAGGAACCAGACAAGGATGCCCTTTATCACCACTCTTATTCAACATTGTGCTGGAGGTCCAAACCAGAGCAATTAGGCTAGATAAAGAAATAAAGCGCATCCAGAATGGTGAGGAAGAAGTAAAGCTATTTCTATTTGTAAATGATAGTATCTTATACACAGAAAACTGTAAAGAATCCTCGAGAAAACTAAATGAAACTAATAGAAGAATTCAGCAGAATATCAGGATACAAGATAAACATATAAAAATCAGTTGGATTCCTCTACACCAACAAAAAGAACATCGAAGAGGAATTCACCAAATCAATGCTATTTACAGTAGCCCCCAAGAAAATAAAACATTTAGGAATAAATCTTCCCAGAGATGTAAAAGACCTATACAAAGAAAAACTACAAGACACTACTGCAAGAAACCAAAAGAGACCTACATAAGTGGAAAAACGTACCTTGCTCATGGATAGGAAGACTTAATGTTGTAAAAATGTCTATTCTACCAAAAGTGATCTATACGTATAATGCAATTCTGATCCAAATTCCAAAGACGGAGGAACAAATCACCCACTTCATATGGAAGGGAAAGAGGCCGCGAATAAGTAAAGCATTACTGAAAAAGAACAAAGTGGGAGGCACCACTCTATCTGATTTTAGAAACTATTATACGCCACAGTAGTCAAAACAGCCTGGTACTAGTACAACATAAGATACATAGACTAGTGGAACAGAATTGAGAATCCAAACATAAATCCATGCACATATGAACAGCTGATATTTGACAAAGGCCACAAAGTCAGTTAAATGGGGACAAGACAGTCTCTTTAACAAATGGTGCTGGCATAACTGGATATCCATCTGCAAAAAAAATGAAACAAGACCCATACCTCACACCATGCACAAAAACGAACTCTAAATGGATCAAAGAACTAAAATTAAAATCTAAAACAATAAAGAGCATGGAAGAAAAAATACGGACAATGTTAGGAGCCCTAATGTATGGCATAAACAGCATACAAAACATTACTAACAATGCAGAAGAAAAACTAGATAACTGGGAGCTCCTAAAAATCAAACACCTATGCTCATCCAAAGACTTCGCCAAAAGAGTAAAAAGATTACCTACAGACTGGGAAAAAGTTTTTAGCTATGACATTTCTGATCAGCGCCTGATCTCTAAAATCTACAGGATACTACAAAAACTCAACTACAAAAAGGCAAATAACCCAACTAAAAAATGGGCAAAGGATACGAATAGGCACTTCACTAAAGAACGATATCTAAGTCAACTGGCATAACAAAATCTATTAAGACAACATTCGGCACCTCATTTTGGAGAGTGGTGTGTGGGATCTTAAATGCTAGCAAGTTGCCATCTAGGATGCCTCAATTTGTCTCAACCCACCTGGAGCAAAGGAGAATGAAGAACACCGAAGACACAAGGTAATTATGAGCCCAAGAGACAGAAAGGGCCACATAAACCAGAGACTACATCAGCCTGAGACCAGAAGAACTAGATTGTCCCTGGCTACAACCGGTGACTGCTCTGACAGGGAACACAACAGAGAACCCCTGAGGGAGCAGGAGAGCAGTGGGATGCAGACCCCAAATTATTGTAAAAAGGCCAGACTTAATGGTCTGACTGAGACTAGAATGACACCAGTGGTCATGGTCCCGAGACCTTCTGTTAGCCCAAGACAGGAACCATTCCCAAAGCCAACTCTTCAGACAGGGATTGGACTGGAAAATGAGTTAGAAAATGATACTGGTGAAGAGTGAATTTCTTGGATCAGGTAGACACATGAGATTATGTTGGCATCTCCTATCTGGAGGGGAGGTGAGAGGGCAGAGGGGGTCAGAAGCTGACTGAAAGGGAATGAAAATAGAGAGTGGAGGGAAGAAGCAATTAGGAGTATATAGCAAAGTGTGTATAAATCTTTTGTGTGAGAGACCGACTTGATTTGTGAACTTTCACTTAAAGCACAAAAAAAATTAAAAAGTAAAAAAGAGAAGAAGAAGTCAAACTGAAAAAAAGAAGAGAGGAACAGAGTATTCTAAAAAAATGCGTTTCTGTGTGATGGTGATTTAAAGGCCCTTCCATAAACTGAAATTGACTCCAAGGCAACTAACAACATTCTCCAGGGAAGAGTACTGCTTGGAGAAATTTTTCATTCCCTTCTTCCTGTACTTTCACCTTGCCAGTTTTCGGAGTCCTTGAAGAGAGAGGTCTGATATCTTCAGCTTGGTCCTTGCTATGGATTGAATTGTGCCCCCCCCGCCCCCTGCCAAATTGTGTCAACTTGGCTAGGCCATAATTCTCAGTATTGTGTGATTGTCCACCATTTTGTCATCAGATGTGATTTTCCTGTGTGTTATAAATCCTACCTTTATGACGTTAATAGACAGGATTAGCAGCAGTTATGTTAATGAGGCAGGACTCGATCTATAAGATTAGGTTGTATCTTGAATCAATTTCTTTTGGGATATAAAAATGAGAAGAGAATACAGAGACAGGGGGACCTCATACCACCAAGAAACAAGAGCCAGGAGAATAATATGTCCTTTAGATCCAGTGTCCCTTCACTGAGAAGCTCCTGGACCAGGGGGAGACTAATGACAAGCACCTTCCTCCAGAACCAACAGAGGGAGAAAGCCTTCCCCTGGATCTGGTGCCCTGAATTCAGACTTCTAGCCGCCTAGAGTGTGAGAGAATAAATATCTCTTTGTTAAAGCCATCCACTTGTGATATTTCTGTTATAGCAGCACTAGATAACAAAGACAGTCATGCTATATAGCACACCTCCTTACTGTGGCCTGGACTACTTCAAAGGGAAGGCGTAGAAGAGACAGAATGAGGATTATAACCCTCCCGGCTCCTCATATCACCCGCATCAGATGTGTCCTCCTTCTACCCGGTCAACTCGAGGATGAACAACTGATAGCCAGCTAATGGAAAGAAGCTCCAACCTAATTCTCTTTGCATTTACTACTTCTTCAATTTTCAGGGAACCCTAAGGAAGAAATGCTTTTGAGAGGACAGGGAAGTTTACAAGTCCCACAACTATGTAAATAATTTAACAACCTACAAAATGAATTTTCATTAATATAGTCAGGGCTCCCAGCGTGACTATAACGGATTTTACTTTCTCTACTTTCTACAGGCTCCAAATCTCTGTGTTCATTACTGCATAGGGATTGTCTTGTAAACTTAGTAGGAACCACAAACAATTGTCTAAAGTTTTCTGCTTGGGTCTCCTGAAAATTGTTTTTGTTTTCCAGTCTATGTATTTCTTTAGCTAGACTAAGAAAGGCAGACACTTCGTCAAAGAGCATGGCTTTGTTGTTCTGACTGGGCCCTTGGGGATTGTCCAAGAGAGCGATGGTGTCTGTCTAGGGCTTATGCCACAACCTGCACTTTTCAGTGCTTTTCAAGAGATTCAGCAGATGCGATAATTATTGCCCTCGAAATCTCTGCCTGGTGGCCCAGCATCCCAGGAATTTGCCCAAGTTGCTTCATGATGGTTGTCTAATTCTGCCCCTCACTGTGGGGTTTCACAGGTATAATAGGATTTTACTTTTGAGGTAGCAGGCAGGCTGCCTGGCAAAGGATCTACTTGCAGAGAGGAGGCTCTATCCTTCCCATTCCCTCACCAGCTCTAGGAATCTTTGATTTAGAGCACTACAGCTTCTGCAGTTCATTACTGTACATTTTAGAGTCAAGCTCGACTGTATCTGTGGGTTACCCCCTAAAGTGCTATACTCATTGTGATAATAGCTAAGGATATTACAGACAGGAGGAGCCCATACTGTCTTTAGAACACCACTACTCTCAGCCTTAAGTGGGCTTCCAAATCGAAAAGCAGAGTGCTACCTCACAAGGTTTGAGAATTACAGCTGCCCACCCAGCTCAGGCTTCTAGCAGTCCAGGTAAGGGCAAGGGCTTGTAGCCATGACTACCTGACTAGCAGCAGCTATGGGGCCCCAAGAGTTGGGAAAGTCAGAGATGAGAAAAATATGGGGGCTTGATGCATCAGTAACCTCTCTGGAGTGTTATTTATTTGCCTTCATGTCAAAGTCTGGCCACCCGTGCACTCATCTCATAACATAGTGGGTTTTCCAGGAAAGAGTGTCATAACGTGTGGTGTTTGCTAGGCCTCTGAACCCAGGAACATCCATCTGAACCATTCAAATAAGGAGGTAGGAGATATCGTATCCAAAGATTAAGCACATATAACAGTGACAGTGTGGTCCAGTGGATAAAGCAGTATAGTAGAAGTCAAAGACCATGGGTCTCTGGTCTGGTCTTTGCTGTTCAGTTGTTCTGTGACTTTGTTCAAAGCCTCTTTGTGCTTTAGTGCCCTTGGCTGGAAATGGTAACACTTGCTGACTGATGAGCCTGCTAGGACTGTACCTTTTAGAGGGGTGCTGTCGCAGAAAGAACCAGGAGCCCCATCCCACCCCTATCTCAGTATCAGGGCTGCTTCCATAACTTTAAACATGTCTTCAAAATTTATTAGGTATCTACATTCTAGACATTCTTCCATGTGGTTTAGTATCACATTGAATTCTCAGGCTTAAAGAAGTCCCACTGTTTGCCAAACGCCAGAGAGTTAGTGACAGGGCTGGAATTTGAAGTTAACACCCGTATGTCACTTTCTCCCATATACAAAATGTAGCTAATGTTGCTCCCTTTCTTTATATACAAACACAAGTACCATTACTATCCTGTTTGGCTGCTGAGTAAAATAGACATCATCTTTAAGTAATCAGTAATGTATTTAGCAAGTATTACTAATAACAAATACTAATATAGTAATTGGTATAACTATCTTTAATCTCCTACTATATGCTGGGTACCCTACTAGATGTTTCATATTATAGCTAGCTTTTCAAGATAGGGGTTATTATTTCCATTTTACATGCAGTGAAGCTGAGACTCAGAGCTGAAGCAATTTACACGATTCATTCAGAATATATTCCTTCACCCTCATAAAAACACATATCAATCCCTCCTTTTCTCTGCAACCACTAACTCATCTAAATGTATGAAGGACTTTGGCATCTGGATTATGATATTATTTTTATGTCTAACAGTTTAACCAAACAATTAGTAGACTGCCATCCAACTTCATTTGCACGTTCCACTTCAAGACCACATTTTTTTTATTAACTTTTATTGAGCTTCAAGTGAACGTTTACAAATCAAGTCAAACTGTCACATATAAGTTTATATACACCTTACTCCGTGCTCCCACTTACTCTCCCCCTAATGAGTCAGCCCTTCCAGTCTCTCGTTTCGTGTGAATTTTGCCAGCTTCCAACTCTCTCTATCCTCCCATCCCCCCTGCAGACAGGAGATGCCAACACAGTCTCAAGTGTCCACCTGATACAAATAGCTCACTCTTCATCAGCATCTTTCTCCTACCCACTGTCCAGTCCCTTTCATGTCTGATGAGTTGTCTTCAAGACCACATTTTTGACCCTATGAAAACCTTTCCCTTCACACTTCTGAAAGATACACTCCCAGTCTCTGACTACAACCTCCACTCCAATGGCTATCTCGGTTGCTTACTTTTTTTTTTTTTAACACAGCACACTTAAAAAAAGACACATTTATTCAGTGTCATGATCAGACTTTCACATTTAGCAATCAACAGTATGGGTGAAAAAAAAAAAAAGCTACATTAAAACACTTTGTTGGAATGCTTTACACTTTCCACAGAACAGAAACTAAAATAACCTGTTATACAATTAGTCACAAATACAGTCCTCGAGTGTTTTGCCCATACACATGAGTATTGTCTAAAACATGTCTTCTTTGTAGCAGCTAGGCCCTGCCACCACTGTGCTTGGCTGAGTTCACAAATCTGTTGTAACCTGTAGCTTCCCTGTCACTTCTCTGGCTCTCCTCTCCTGCTAAGCTTTGTTTCCTGGCAGTCATGAAAACCTTCTGCCTCTGCCATAGCTACTGCTGCTGCCTGAACCGCCATAGCCACCTTGGTTTCATGGTTTGGCAAAGTATTGACCTCCACCACCATAAGGGCCAGAGCTTCTGCCTCCAAAGTTTCCTTCCTTCATGGGTCCAAAATTTGAAGACTGATTGTTGTAACTGCCCAAATCATTGTAGCTTCCGCCACCTTCAAAATTGCTTCCATCATTACCAAATCTGTTATAACTGTCCCCACTGCCTCCATATCCACCACCGCCACGGCTGCCACCAAAGCCACCACGCCCACTGAGGTTTCCTCCACGACCAAAGTTGTCATTTCCACCAAAACCACCTCCATGGCCACCACCAAAGTTTCCAGAACCACTTCGACCTCTTTGGCTGGATGAAGCACTGGCCATCTCTTGCTTTGACAGGGCTTTCCTTACTTCACAGTTGTGTCCATTCACAGTATGGTATTTCTGAATGACAATCTTATCTACGGAGTCGTGGTCATCAAAACTAACAAAAGCAAAGCCCTTCTTCTTGCCACTGCCTCGGTCAATCATGATTTCAATCACTTCAATTTTCCCATACTGCTCAAAATAATCTCTTAGGTGATGTTCTTCAGTGTCTTCTTTAATGCCACCAACAAAGATCTTTTTCACAGTTAAGTGGGCACCTGATCTTTGAGCGTCTTCTCGTGAGACAGCCCTCTTTGGTTCCACAACTCTTCCATCTACTTTGTGTGACTTTGCATTCATGGCTGCATCCACCTCCTCCACAGTAGAGTAAGTAACAAACCAAAGCCTCTGGAGGACTTAGTGTTTGGTTCTCTCATTACCACACAGTCCGTGAGCGTCCCCCATTGCTCAAAATGGTTCCTCAAGCTCTCATCCGTTGTTTCAAAGCTCACACCTCCGAAGAAGAGTTTCCGCAGCTGTTCGGGCTCTTATAGGGTACTCTGACTTAGACATGACGGTAGTGAGAAGAGGTTACTTAACGATGTTTCCTCGGCGGCGTCCACAAGCAGAAAGCTCAGTTGCTTACCTTTTATATGTCTTTTCTTTAAATTCAGCAACATTCCTAGTCCTCAGGCTAATTTTCTCTTGATATGTCAGCTCTCCGTTGTTCACTTTCTCCTCAGCTGGGCTAGAATCCTTGGTCCATCATGCCTGTCATTTCCAACACTCTGAAAATTTCCCTTAGTTCTCCTGACCTTTGATTGTCCTGTCACACTTACGATAAAAAATTCCATTTCTGTGTTGTCACTTTTCCCGACAACTATGCTTTGCCTCATTAACATTAACTGCCACTCACTCTTCAGTTCTCTGCTCAAATATCATATCCTTAAGAATGCCAACCATCCCTTCACATGGCAGCTGGGTCACTGTATTTTTGCTCTCACAGCGGCCTGTACTGCTTATTCATAGTACTTGTCAGAGTTTATAATTATACATATAATTGGAAACCCCATGGGACAGTTCTACTCTGTCCTACAGGGTTGCTGTGAGTTGGAAATGACTAGACAGAGCATAACAACATATATATATGTGTGTGTGTATATATATATATATATATACATATATATATATATATACACACTTAATTACTTGGCTAATATCTTTTTTCCTCACTAGACTGTAAGCTCCATGAAGGCAAGGTCTATGTCTGTTCTGTTTGCATGTTGTTCTTTAATTCCAGACTATTTCTTCCCTACTCTCTAGTAAAAAGGCAAAACAAGATAAAACAACCCTGCTTCTTTATGCTGTCTGGGTATACTCTCTTCCCTTCTTTTCCTTTGTTGTATCAGACTTGGGACTTTTCCTCATTACCTTGAAACTTTGACCATGGCTCACCATCATTCTCATGCCTCCAACTCTTGCCATTGGTCTCATATTCTAACATTCAAGTGGATGACCTATCCAACATCCTGTCCTCTCCACATTTCCAATTTATCTTCGTCCCCTCCAATACAGCCACCCTCTTCCATGTCATGCCTGGAATCTTGTCATTAAGAGAAATTGAATTGTCTCTAAATTTCAATATTAAACATCCAAGTCTGACACTACCACCTGAGACTTCCAGCTCACGTTCTCAAGTTCCTTCATTATATAACAATTCTTTGATCTCATCCAGACTTCTAACGCATTGTCCCTGCCAGCATCATTTTGCTTTTATTTCCTTTCTACTATCATCATTATAAAGACTTCCTCATAGAGGCTCTCAACTCTGTCATCCTCTCTTCCCATTGTACTAACCTTCTATCCTACCACCTTGAATGCACTTATCTTCTTCTCTACTCTTGTTCCTAAGCAGGGAATTTCGCTGGGGGGAAAAAATTGTTCATAGGTTTCACTCTAAATTCATGTCCACTGTCCTCAGACAGTTTCAACACTGCCTGAAATTCCCACTATATTTCTCTAGTAGGTTTACTTTCCTACTTTTGGAAATAACTATTTTATATATTTTCTTCTCTCCTCAAAGCTCCCATACCGTTTACCTTCTCACCTGATGACTTCACATTATATTTAACTGAGAAATTAGAAGTCCTTAGATGCAAATGCTTCTGTTTCCCTATCACCAAACATATCTTGGGTTTTCAATCACTTTCTCCTTCCCTTCAGTAACAGGGTAATTTACCCCACCCACACTGATGAAGACTATTTTCTCTCCTTGTGCCCTGGGTCCTATCCTGTCTCACCTACTTAAGGATTTTGCTTTTAAGTTATACTCCTAGACTCCTACATCATCAACCTTTCCCTCCTTATAGATTATTCCTTAAAAAAAAGAATACATGATCTAACATCTTACATCTTTATAAATTCCCTTGATATCACATCCACTTTGAACTACTGCCTCGTTTCTCTACTTACCTTCATGACCAAATTGAACGGGAAAAATGAGGTCATCATGAAAAAATCTTGTACAACCATCTCTTCTCACTACCACCTATGTCCCCCCTTTACTCCTTCTGTATGTACTTATGTCCACTCGTATTCATTATAAATTCCTTCTTTGCTTCCTCCTTACTTATTTCTAACTTTCTCATTGCCACACTTTCTCTCGCTTACGTGTTTATTCTCCATAAAGCAATTGAAGAGTTTTTCTTCCTAATCACAAAGTAGATCAGATTATTCCCTTATTAAAAATATTCAAAGATTTTATTTTATTTAAAATAGAGTATTCATATATAATTGATAGGAAAAGTTTCAGAGAGGGAAAGGAGGGAATAACTGAATTAAAAAAAGGGATACTTTTTTTTCCCCTCAGGTGATTTATAGTTTACTGAGAGACACAGTCATTCAACAGATATTCATAAAGATTATAAATTGTCACTGTTAATAGTGTGATAAAAGAAGTGTTCAGGGGAAGGAAGGATGTGAATAGTGAAGTGTTAAGGGTATAGTGTGCAGGCAGATAGAACTGTATGTATAAATGCCCCAAGGCAGGAAGGATTATGGGGCTTTCGAACCACTGAAGTAAGGGCCCTGTGACTGGAAAATTGAGGCGGGGAAGGAGAACGGTAAGAGGTAGTGTTAGAAAAGTGAGTAGGGTTTAGGTTTTGCAGAACTTTGTTGGTGGTTAAGATTTTGAACTTCATCTCAAGAACAAATGGATGCCATCAAAGAGTTTTTGAAGATATTTGGCCTTAGTTTTATTTTTAATGAGATCATTCTCGGTGCTTTATGAGGAATATATGCAGATATAGGTAAATTGGTTTTTGTAATTTTCCAGAGATAATTATGGTTTGGATAAGGGCACTCTAATAACAGTAATAAGTGGACAGGTTCAAGATATTTTAGAAGCTGGATTGACAAAGCTTGATAAGTGATTAAACTTAGGGGGTAATGGCAAAAGACATGTCAGGGATAATAGATGTGTCAAGGATAACCTCTGGTTTCCAGCATAAGTAAATGAATCCATAAAGAAGCCAATTCCTGAGAGTGATAATGCAGGAGGAGTAGCTGGTTTGGGAAAGAAGATAATGAACTGGAGTTCAGACTTTGAAATCGAGATTTTTGGGAGAAATTCAAGTAAAATTTGAATTATGGTTTTAAAATCTAGGAAATATCCTTTATATATCTCCTTCCCCAAACTGCACAGTTTATTAAATGTATCTCTAACTTAAAAAAAAAAACTTAAAAAAAGTATTTCCTAAATCCAATCACTTCCTACCCCCTCTGTTGGCTTGACCTTAATCTGAGCTATTATAATCTGCTTCTATGTTATTACTTCCTAATTGTCTCTCTGCTGCTTTCTAACAGTCTATTCTCTAAGAAGTCACTAGAGTGATCCTTTTAAAATACAGATTGCACCACACCACCCTCATGCTACGCCCTTAAAATGAAAATGCCATCTCCTTTCTTTTGCCAAAAGACCCTACAGGAGCCAGCCTTGTCTTCCTCGCCAAACATTTTTCTACCCTTTTCTCTATTGTATACTATTTAGCCACATCAACCTCCTCGTTGTTATTTGAACAGACCTCAGGGCCTATGCCCTTTTTATTCACTCTGCATAGAATGTTTTTCTCCTCATTGAGCGAAATTTGACTTAAATGTCACCTGAACATTCTCTATAAAGCAGTCTACCCTTCCAGGCCTGTGAATTTATTTGTTAGATGACACAGCCAATATTTAGAATTGAAAATTATTTCTTTCTTGGTATGTGTGTCTGACATATAAGAGGAAGATGTGACCAATGACTTTTTCTTCTGCTTACACAAGAAAAGATATTTTTATATATTTGCAGATTATTTTGTGGACTGTAATTTAGAAAAGATACACCAGCAGGAAGAGAGGATGTTGTATGAATAAAAGTGCTTTGTTGCTTTAGTCACGAAAAAAAAAAAAAAAAAAAAAAAACAGCTGCTGATTAACATATGCTTTCTGATCTTGATTAATTCTGGAATGAAATAGTGAAAATTGTGATTATGTTTATTTCAGAGTGCTGTGTGAAGTAATAGCTATCAAATAAAAGATCCTCCTTTATCACTCTGAAGACTTCTGGCTCTTGATGTAAAAGGTAGTCACTCAAGATTTTACCATGAATGAAATGATCGTGACTCTGATAATGTCTGGGCTATGTGACAATGAAAAAGGAAGACCGAAGAAGAGTTGACACCTTCAAATTGTGGCGTTGGCAAAGAATGTTGAATATACCATGGACTGCCAAAAGAATGAACAAATCTGTCTTGGAAGAAGTGTAGCCAGAATGCTCCTTAGAAGCAAGGATGGCGAGACTGCGTCTTACATACTTTGAACATGTAGTCAGGAGGGATCAGTCCCTGGAGAAGGACATCTTGCTTGGCAGAGTACAGGGTCAGCGGAAAAGAGGAAGACCCTCAAAGAGGTGGATTGACACAGTGGCTGCAACAATGAGCTCAAGCATAACAATGATTGTAAGGATGGCTCAGGACCGGGCAGTGTTTTGTTCTGTTGTGCACAGGGTCGCTGTGAGTTGGAAGTGACTCGATGGCAACTAACAACAACAACAACATATGATTCTTTTAGGTTTCCCATGGTGCTGTGTCTCAGCAACATCATCAGTACCTGGAATAACCTGCATCTATTATTTTAGGGCACACTTTTTAATATTCAGGATAAAGCTTCCAGCTAAAGTAGCAGCAGCCCGAGTAGAAAATACAGAGCTTCAGTAGACATTTGGTACTAGAATTCATGGAATTTGATGACTGATTAGAAGTGGTGAGTTGAAAGACAGGGAAAAGCCTAAAGTTAATCCAGGGTTTCCAACTTGTGAATGTTGTGAAGTTGTCTTACACAGAGATTTCAATAATAAGATCCAGTTTCAATGGGAATTTGTTACACTTGTTTTAAATGGTTTGACTGTGTGACTTCCATGAAATCCACATGGAGATGTCTAGTAAATAGCAGGAAATATAGATCCAGAGCTCATGAAAGAACTGATGATAATGTAATCACTGTTAAACCCAGGGGAATGTAGGCACTCGCCTTAGAAGAGTACTGAAGTGAAAATAAGGGAATGAAAAGAAAGCATGGAATCTAGTAAACAATGACATGAAGAGGTAAAAAGAGGGGGAGGAAGTCATGAAAGACTGTGAGGTACAGAACCAGGAAAGAAAGATAATGAATAACAAGTAATATTCAAAGAGGGAGTAAGCAAGAGAGTGCGAGCCGAGGAGATGTCAACTTGTACAAGAACTGAAAAGTGGTCAACGTATTTTTCAGGTAGATTTTGATGACCGTAATACAAATAGCTTAATGTGAGTACATAATGTAAGTAATATGTTGTATCTTTTGGGTGAATGAGGAAAAATTTCCATATGCTTCCTAACAGACTTCTAATTGTGTCTTTGGCCAAAATTGTGAGCCATATTCATTATTAAACCTATCACTGGAAAGAATTCGAGTGATCGTGGCATATACTCACTGAGGCTGCAGAATGTGTCCCTTCGCTCCCTCCAAGCACAAGACTACCCAACACTGACAAAAAGCCGGGTTATATAAGGAAAAGGGGGAGGCTGGTAATTGGGTAATTAACCAATACTGTCCACCACAAAGAGGGAATAAAAGAATGTGTGTGTGTGCATGAGAGTGAGAGAGAGGGTCTTTATTATCTCTGTGAAAGAGGAGGCAAGGTTAACTGTCGAGAGTGAAAGGTTGGTAGGCTCAGCGCTTGGGACTCTGTGAGGGTGTTAAGAATTTAAACAACAACCATATTGATTGCCAAAAGGTGTATGTGTGTCTGAGATCACTCTGCCTGCTGGAAGGTGTAAAAAATGCTGTCACTGAGGCAAGTGTCATTTTGATTTTTGATTTAACTTAGTGTGGAGTCGTATATATTAGAAGGGGAAATGATCCAGTTGACCATGCTATCATTTCATGCAGATGCAAAACTGCTCCCACAGCAGAGGTTTTATTGCTTTGTTAAAAAAAAAAAAAAAAAAAAACTCACCTTAAAAGTCCTGACTGATGAAATTTCCACAGCTTCCCTTAGGAGCCTACCCCATGACCCAATAGCTCTGTCTGTCAGGGTATATTCCCTGTGGTCCCTGTGTCTTGCTTCTTTTATTTTCTTCTATTAGTCTTCTTCTTCTGGCTAAATGATTTCACCTCTTCTGTGAGCTTTGTACTTTTAAGCTCTTGTCACACTTTTCTCAGTCACCACTATGCTGTTACGTGTGTTCTCAGTTTTTTATTCTTTCCTTTTATCCATCAGTTCTTCTATACTCTTTAATAATGAGGCTGCTTTCTTTCATAATACTTAAGAATTCTTAGAGCCCTTATAAATCCAGTGTTTCTTATATGAACTCTTATCTAATAAATAGAATATTCTCACGAAATAGACTCCTAGTTATATAATTCCTCTTCTATTGCCCGTGTTGAATTATCTGCCCCCTACTCACTGCAGCCTCTGTTGAGGAAGCTTATAGGGCAATCTCCAGTATTTTAGAGAAACATACCCCAGTAGTGCCCTAACAGCTGTCTTTGCCTCTCATCTCTTCCCTGCCTAATACATCCTCCAGACTGTTGCCAAATCAACTGTCCTCCAAACTCTATTTTTGTCATGCCCATTCCCTACTCAGGCCATTTAATGCCTACCCATCACCTAGAGGATGAAGCATAAACTCTGTAACCCATTATTCCTTTTACAGTCTGCTCCCAGATTACTTCTGCACATTCTCCTCCAACATTATCAACTCTGAACCAGTTAGCACCTCTGCTTACAGTATTTCCCTTAACAGAAATGTTCCTTTCTGCTTATCTGCTTATCCAATTCCTAGCTATTCTTCAAGGTTGTCCTCAAGTATCACCTTTTCCATAAATATCTCTTGATCTCTTCTGCCTCTGAAATCTCATTGCTGTTAAATTCACACTACTCATGCATAGTGGCAGGTTTCCTGGTGGTATATTTTCACTAGATGTAATTCTTTGTGAGTGCTCCTTGAAGTTATGCTACATTCAACTAGTGGAGCAGCTTTATTCAAGTTGCTTAATTAATTCTGAGCAGCAACTTTCTCATCTATGAAATGGTGATGATAATAATAGATGATAATAATAATAATAATTTCACTGAATTGTTGTGTTAAACAAATGAAGTCAGCTATTAAGCAGTACATAGTATAATAAGTTATTCTTTTTTTTTATTCTTCTGTGCTTAAAATAATACTGGGTTTTGATGGATACTCAGTAAACGTTTGGTGAAATGACTGGTTAATTTATTCATGTTTAGGAAAGAAGTTGGCCTTGCCCAAAGGGAAGTTTAGCCTTTGTCTTCAACTTCTGGGTTGTAATCTATGTCATACCTGATAAGAGTGTATTTAGGGTGGGAGCAGACAACAAAGAACCTTAGGGTAGGGTTGGCTACTCCCAAATGTCTTAAACTGGAGACTGGCTGTGCCAGAATGACAGACCTTTGGTGTTTGGAATGAGGGTTTTGGGTAAAGTGTATCAGATGAATTAGAGATGAAATCAAGCATTTGAGTAATCAATCAGTCATTCCAAGTAAAATTCTGAACACCAAGGCTCAGGTGAGCTTTCCTAATTGGCAATACATTGTATATATTGCCACATATCAATACAAGGAAAATATGTCCTGACTCCTTGGAGAGAGGACAATGGAAGTGTTAGGTTTGGAGCTTTCCTGGACTGTATGTCTTACGTGTCTCTTCCTGTAGCTGATCTTAACATGTATCCTTTCCCTGTAATAATCCATAACCATGAGTAGTATAACAGCTTTTAGTGAGTTCTGTGAGTCTTTCTAGAGAATTATCAAATTGGTAGGAGGTGGTTTTTAGAACCCCTTGAACGTGCAGGGTACGTCAGAAGTGAAGGAAGTATTGGGGATTGTGCCTTCTAACCTTGTGTTTGGCCATAAACTCCTTGTAATTCACTTCTGGGAAGTAATCTTTGTTAAAGTTTTCTCCTCTCTCTCTTTTTCTGTCTCTCTTTTTTTCTCTCTGTCAAACTTCCTTCTATTTTCTTCTTGATTCTTTTTCCAATTCCCTTCAACCCTGAGGAACTCTAGAAAGAACTCTAAATTTTTTCAGATTCTTCATAAAGCTGATTTGATCACATGCTTTCTAGAATATGAGCTGCTGGACTGCAAATTAATAAACACTCCTGGTTGGTTGACTTTGCTGTTTTATAGCAGCTGATTCAGTTCTGACTAAACCTTTACAGTTGGAATAAAGAATGAATTGGTTCGTTTTTCCTCAGGGTTACTATCTCCATTGGCAATCACCGAGGAAGGATTAGGTCAAAATTACCCATTCCTCTCTGTCCCACGAATCTTGTGGGCATGAAGATTTCTAGAGTTTATTCAAAGAACTATTATATTTATTTATTTTTATGGGCTAATATAACTCAGGGTAAGGGAAGCGAGACATAAAAAATAGGCACAAAAGATTGTACGTATGCGTGATTTGACATAGCCATCTCTTATTTATAACAGAAGATTCTAATCAATCTTGACTTGGATTTGTGTTTTGGACTAGAAAGGACCATTCTTGATAATAAACTAAGGCATGTAGTCCTTCACCTCTGTCATGAATTGAATTGTGTCCCCAAAAAATATCTGTCAGTTTAGCTGGGCCAAGAGTCTCAGTATTGTTTGGTTGTCCACCATTTTATGTGATTTCCCTACGTGTTGTAAATTCTATCACTATAATGAAATGAGATGGATTAGTGGCAGTTATATTGATGAGATATACAAGATTAGATAGTGTCCTAAGCCAATCTCTTTGAGATATAAAAGAGAAAAGTGAGCAGAGAGACAGAGGGACCTCATACCACCAAGAAAGCAGCCCCCGGAGCAAAGTGTGTCCTTTGGGCCTGAGGTTCCTGCCCTGAGATGCTCCCAGACCAAGGGAAGGCTGATGACAAGGACTTTCCTCCAGAGCCAATAGAGAGAGAAAGCCTTCTCCTGGAGCTGGTGCCCTGAATTCGGGCTTATAGCCTACTGGGCTGTGAGAGAATAAACTTCTCTTTGTTAAAGCCATCCACTTGTAGTATTTCTGTTATAGCAGGACTAGATGACTAAGACAACCTCCCTGGATTGGATTCTGTTAGTTTCATAAGCCATGAAAACCCTCTATCCTTTTAACTGTGTTGAGGCCCAGCCAGCACTGCAGTTCACTTTAGCCTCTCTTTATTTTGTAAAGGAGACAGTTTTTTAGAGAGAGAGAAAAAAAATAAATAATTGATATGTCCCTGAAAAACTTACCAGGCTAGTTTTTCAGGAATAAACTTAGAATATAGCACCCAAACTATTGCTTAATCTTCTGTTAATTGTTGACATTAAGAAACCTTGATGCTGACAAAGGGAATTATCATGTGATCCTGTTCTTATAGGACTCAGACTTCAAAGACTGTTCTGGGCTAAGAAATTCACCTATTTCCTGGCTGTTTTGCCAAATGAAAGACTAGCTGACTATCCTGAATGCCAGCTTCTTTTACTTTCTTTTTTTCAGCAAAATAAGGCTATTATGTTTTTTTATTGTTATTATTATGAGAGTTTTTTTCCCCTCATTATTTTAAGGTGACTGAATTTATGATGTCTGAGAACTGATTAGCCAACCAACCCAGGCTATGCAATATTAACCGTCCAAAGCATCCAAAGAGCTCCAATTAACAGACTTTTGGGGGACTTCAAACAGTTAGAGCCTTTGAATCTAAGCCAGTCCCCAAGGCAGTATATACTCAGCATAAAGTAAAGGGGCTATCTGGCAGTTACTCTCTTGATCAGCATAGTTAGTCAGGGCTGTATCTCCCTGCTGAATGATCTGGTTTTGACTGCCTACACTGATCAAATCAGGTTGATAATTGTCCAATCCTCCCTGTTTTTTGTATCCTATAAACAGAGCTTAGAATAAACAAGACTAACAGGACTAACTACAGCTAATAACTGGCCCCTGCTTTTTAGGATTATCATCATGCTATTACTAGGCTGATTTGTCAAAGGTCACAATGTCCTATTGGTTTATGTCAAGGTGTTTTTGTTTTGTTTCATTTCCGCTTACTATGAACCAAATTAGCCTATTCAAAGACTTGTAGCTTCTGTTGAAATCTTAGCATCATACTATAACCCAACTGTGAATTAAAAAAAAGGAAAAAAGTTTGAAATAAAAAATAGGACATACAAAAAAGGTACTACCTGGGTTTCTAAAACATAGTTGCTGTTCTCTCCAGGCCATCGAATAGCTCTGTTTTAAGAGCAAGAACGTAGTCATACTAATGTAGCATTAATTATTTAACTTTGGTTTTGCATCATTAGATACTGAAACCACTGATGTTTTAAGACTTCTCTCTCAACCCATGGGCATTTGCTAAAACAAATCTCCCCAATTTTTAATGATGCCACTAAACCGTAGAAAATACTATCAGAGTGTTGTTTTTCATTTAAGAATGGTGACTTAAAGACCATTCAGAAATTTTATCGCACGCCTCTTGAGATGCCCACTCAAAAGTTGGCTTTAATAAAAGCGATTTTACACTCCCTTTGGGGAGTTCACGCTGAAGGGGGCTGTTAAGTAATTTTCCTCTTTCTTAAAAAGCCAGAAGAGATAAGAGAAACAAATGGCTTGCCTTGCAAAAATTGATGTTCTCAAAAAAAAAAAAAAAAAAATGAGGAAAAACTGATCTAGGTTCTCTCAAAAAGTGGGCTCTCTCTAATGGCATGTTGGGGATGGGAGTGTCCCATTGAACTTTGAGTATAGACTATATACACTGTACACAGTTACATACAGGATTTAAAAAGAAAGAAAGAAAACATTGCCTACAGGTTGATTCAACTCATAGTGATCCTATGGGACAGAGTAGAACTGTCCCAAAGGGTTTCTAAGGAGTGGCTGATGCATTTGAACTGCTGACCTTTTGGATAGCAGCAGAGCTCTTAACCACTGAACCACCAGGACTCTACATACAGGATAGAGCAGTCCTTGTGAAAAAACAGTGCTAGGCACTAACTCTGTCCCAGCATATTACTTTTCCACACATCTTCCTGGATTTTATCCTATGGGTGTCCTGCTCTGAGTATTCTGTCTCACTGTCCCAAGTCTTCTTCAAATCTTTTTCCTCCCCACCTTTCCCCCTACTCTTTTATTCATGCTCTCCCCACCACCTCTTTTACCAGTATTACCTGATACCATTCATGCAAATTTAGCATGTTTTTCACTTAAGCTCAGGGAGGTGTTATTCATCCCCAAAGGACTTCAAAGTCAATGAGTTGATTGCAAGCTTTTAAATACAAGGAAAAAAATAGTTTTCCTTTCTTCTTGGCTCAGTATCACTACCACTTCTTACAGATTGATAAGGGTGGCTATTAAACATTAGCTGAGCCCATGCCAGAAAATAAGTGAAGCACAGAAGTTAGGCTCTGAAATCCAGCTCAGGGATTTATTTGAAGACTTTTCTTCTGGTGGTGGTAAGTTCTCTGTGTGTGTGTGTTTCTATTTGTTAGGAGAGGGTGGCTGGGATAGAGAGGAGCAGAAGTATTTAAGAAAAGAAGTTGAATATACTAGGGATGGCAGAAATAGGGCATCTGTGCTGTTGTTCCCTAATTTTCCACATAAGACATGGGTCGCTAAGGGAGCATTGCATTCTTTCCCAGTGAGTCAAATACAGCTCAAGCTTACTTCTCAGCACAACCTCCTATTCATTCACTACCAATTGGTATTTAGGGGGGAATCAATTTCCTCTGTTATCTAGAGTTGCTATAACAGGAATACCAAACATGTTGTTGCTGTTGTTAGGTGTTGTCCAGTCAGTTCTGACTCATAGTGACCCTGTGTACAATAGAACGAAACACTGCCCAGTCCTGCACCATCCTCACAATCGTTATGCTTAAGCCCCTTGTTGCAGCCACTGTGTCAATCCATCTACTTGAAGGTCTTCCTCTATTTCAGTGACCCTCTACTTTTTTTTTTTTTTTTCTACTTTACCAAGCATGATGTCCTTCTCCAGGGACTGATGCCTTCTGATAACACGACCAAAGTATGTGAGGCAGTCTCGCCATCCTTACTTCTAAGGAGCATTCTGGGTGTACTTCTTCCAAGACATATTTGTTCATTTCTCTGACAGTCCATGGTATAGTCAATATTCTTCACCAACACCATAATTCAAAAGGATCAGTTCTTCACTCTTCGTTATATATTGTCCAGATTTTGCGTGCATATGAAATGATTAAAAATACCATAACTTGGGTCAGTCCCACCTTAGTCCTCAAAATGATATCTTTGCTTTATAACACTTTGAAGAGGTCCTTTGCATCAGCTTTGCTCAATGCAATATTTTCTCAGTTATCTAGTACTACTGTAACAGAAATACCATGCATGAAAAAAATTTTTTTATACCACACATAGGCAGCTTTAATAAATACATTTATTTTCTCATAATTTAGGAAGTTAGAATTTGGGATCCAGGGCACCGGCTTCTGCAACCCCAGTGTTCCTCAGTTCCTTGGCTATCTTCACCTGGCGTCTATCTCTTCCAATCTGTGTTTGTTTCTGTCTATAATTTGCTCTTTTAAAAAATATATATATATATTTATTATTATTATTATTATTGGTGAAAATATACACAGTAAAGGATACACTATTTCAAGAAATTCCACAGGTACAATTCAGTGACACTATTCACATTCTTCAAGATATGTAATCATTCTCACAATCCTTTATCAACTTATTTCATTTCCATTAACATAAACTTCCTGCCCCCTAAACTTCATCTAAACTTTTGAGTTGCTGTTGTTAATTTGATCCCACACAGATAAATCTTTGAAGAAGCACAATGCTCAAGACAGACATGCTTTATTAATTAAGCTAGAGTGTTGTCTGGCCCAAAGTAGACTTCCAGGGAAAGTTTTAGTTTGAGGTTTAAGGCTTAGAGATTACCTCGAGGAAATAGTTTTGGTTGTTCGCCCAGCTTCAATGGCTCCAGAAATTCTTTGAGTTCCACTGAGAATTTTTAATTCTGTTCCATTCCCCCCTGCTTTGATCAGGATTCTTCTACAGAATCTAAGAACACAACATTCAGTAATAGTAGTTGGGTACCATCTAGTCCTTCTGGTCTCATGGCACAGAAGGTGGATGTTCATAGTGGCAACATTTCCTCTGCTGATTCCTGACTCTTCTTCCTTTGCTGCTCCAGGCGAATGGAGACCTATTGTTGTAGCTAGGATGGCAGCTTGCAACCTTTTAAGGCCTCAGCACTAAGAAATGAACTAGGAGGTGCAACAGAAACACTGAAAAAACAGTATTAGGCCAATCGACTGAGGTATCTCATGTGAACATGACCCTACCTCCAAACTAAGAAAACAAATGCTGTGAAGTGTTTGGTTGTACATGAGCAGCATCAGCAGCTGCTTTTTTTTTTTTTTTTTTTAAATGTGTATTATGCAATGTTCGTCAATTCAACACTTTTTCAGATGTACAGTTTAGAAATATCAATTACACTTATAGGTTGTGCAACCCTTACCTTTTAATCTGTGTCAAGTTTCCCATCACCACAAACAGAAACTCATTGCATCCCAAACAATGTCTCCTTTTTTCCCCCCATACCTCCTGTCCCTGGTAACTACCAAGAAACTTTGGCCTCCATATATTTGCCTATTCTTATCATTTTATATAAGCGAGGTCATATAGTATTTGTCCTTTTATGATCGACTTATTTCATTCAGCATATAATGCTTTCAATGTCTATCCATGTTGTAGCATGTATCAGGACTATCCATGTTAGGAGAGTTTTGAGAACTCATCATTATTCTTTCTGGCTGCATAGTATTCCACTGCATATATGTATCACATGTTGTTTATCCATTTATTACCCATTGATGAATATTTAGGTTGTTTCTACCTTTTGGCTATTGAGAATAATGCTGCAATTCAGAAGTGATTTAGGTTTAGGACACATCCTACACTGGTATGGTCTTGTTGACATAACAAAGAAATTCCTATTTCCAAGTAGGATTTGATGCACACTTATAGGGGTTAGGATTACCACAGGTGTTTTGCGGGGGGCACATTTCAATCCATGCCACTTATTTATACTCATGACCTACATGATCTCTGTTCAAAACCTCAAAGTCTGTAGATGGATCTACTGGTGTTTTCTTCAGGGATAAAAAACTTTCTTCATAGACTTTTAATTCAAACGTGGAGCCATCTTTTTTCAGGGCCTCCTGGGAATTTTATACATCTCATGAAGACTTAATGAAGCAGTTATATTTTTACTACCCCCCAAAACATCTGTTCCCATGAGTAAGGATTTAGGTCACTGTTTCATCCCTCATATTTAGTTTTCTAGGCAATTTCCTGGTTTCATATGCAGGCAGGAATGTGATATATTCTCCAAACTTATTAAAAAGTGGCATTTTTTATAACATGAAAAGTACTTTAATGTAGCTGGCTTACGATAGACTGTGTCATAGCATAACACAATATAAGGAAAAGACTTTATTTTAGATCTAACCGTAATCCTCACTCTAACTAGAAAAGTGTGATTGTTCAACCTATGTAACATCCATTTGTATCCAACATGTGCTGGGAAAACATATGAAAAGGCAATTCAGGAGCATGGTTAAGAGACTGGTGCCAGCTTGCCTGGGTTGGAATCCCAGCTCTGTCACTTACCTTTTGGAGCCTTCGTTTCCTCATCTGCAAAAGGAAGTTACTAATGGTGCTTATCTCCTAGGGTTATTTTGAGGGTTTTTAAATTAAATTTAAGTCAAGTGTTTAAAAGACTAAGTGTATAATAATTTTAGCTGTTATGGCTGTGCAGTTGATACTGAACTAACCAGATTATGACCTTTAGCTATATACCCTAGCTATATACCCCCTCAACAGCAATACACATCTTAGTCTTGTCTTTACCCTACTCTCTTTTTAACCCATTTAACTCCTGGAAGAATATTTATAATTTTAAGAAAGTATTGTACATCTTTTTTAATAGGAAATATAATATGGCTGATTTTAAGCAAAATTTAAGAAACATTGTATATACCAAATTTTAGTGTAAAACATATGCCAAGTACAGTGTTAAATATCCTGTCTATATTAATTACTATCCTATGTAACAAATAAGAAAACTGAGGCTCAGAGAAGTAAGTTATCCAAGATATCCCAGCTAATAAGAAACAGAGGCAGAGAGGTTCAAACCCAGGGTTGACTGTTCTATTCTCTTTCTCTTGCACTAACGTTCTGTGGGAATACATGGAGTGAGGGTCTACTAAATACAACGTACCACCATCTTTGGTAAAGAAATATCTTTATACTTGAATCTACATACACATTGAGAAATTGCAAGAATCTGCCTGCATCAATATTATTTAACCCAAAGTCTTAGTTCTGAGGGAAAAAAAAAAAAAATAGCATGGAAAAAATAAGGAAATATTCGGAGGGCTCTATTGCCATTGTTTAGTTTTTCTTTTAATTTGTTTTTATACAATTTTCATCAGATAAAAAGCATTTTGTCAATTGTGTTAAAAAAAGAGCAATTTAGTTAAAAATGACTACATTCTGATAATGTGTAGATGTGGCCTCATTTTTCAGATGCAAATTATTTATGGTTCTATAGTTTAAGAGAAGTGGAGAAAAACCTGTGATAACCTACTTTCTCAGGTTCAACCTTTCACACAAAGACTGAAGGACTTCTCCCAAGTGTAAATATCCAAACTCAAGCCTCAGCAGCAATGGCAGTTGATTTCTAATCTCCAATCCATGGCTGTTTGAGCCTTTATGCAGGCAGAATTCTAAGGGAGTATTTCTGATGAAGTACTCAGCAAGATGCAGCAACAACAAAATCTACTCTCACCTGTATTCTTCCAGGCAACTGCCACCCTCTTTTTCCCATTCTCCTGCTGTGTCTGGCAGTCTTTTCTTAAGCACCACAGATGAATTGCATAGCACCTAAACTATCCAATGACCTCCAGAGTTTTAAACTTTCAGGAGTTATGAAATAAAGTATTTCCCTTTTGCAATTGTGACACTGTTCTAAGAGCTTTCAATACAGTTTGTCAACAGAAAGGTTTTTTTTTTCTCTTTTCGGGTTGAATGAAAAAATAAATAAATAAAATCACTGTGGGTTTCTTCTGGTTCTACACTAAAATATCCCAGAGGGTAGAAACTCCAGATTGCTTCACAAATCCTACACAATTTTTATGGATGATGAACAACCCTGTGGGAAATAAATTATGATAGTCAGCTAGAAAATGGAAAATGTCTCAAAATTTCTAAAAATAATGATTCTATTTCTTGACTGTTTGACACATAGCCATTTTTACAGAAGCCCATAGAGCCAGGGTTAGGAAGGGTTGGTGATACCTGTTGTGAAGCTGTTCTTTCTGGCCTTCCTTCAACCAAGACAATGGGAGGGAGTAGCTTTCAATTTCCCATCCCGCAATAGTTCATCTTGTCCTTTCTCTCCCAAATCAATCTTCTCTTGTGCTTTCTCTGTCTTACACTTTTCTTGGCAATAAAAATACAATTACCATTCATTCTTCTTTCTTCCTGCAAAAAAGAGTAAGTCTCTGAACATTTAAATAGTTGGGTTTTAGTATGTCCATTTCCCTCAAAGACAGACTGCCCTTATATTACTTCATCTAAAATGTATCTGGGAAGAATCTTGTGTTTTTTTTCCAACCACCCCTCAACAGATAAGATGATGTGCTTTAAAGCACACTGAAAATTTAAAAACACCAAAAAAACTGTAGAACATGTAAATACTTTCTTTTATTACATTTTAAATTAGAATATTTTTCTTGCTTAAGCCTTATTTGATTCTGTTTTTCTATTGTTTTTACTATATACCTCTTCTGAGATAACTTGTATCCTATGAAAAGCTTGTCATCAAAGAAAATTTTGTGTATTGTACTCAAAAATACTTCAAAGTAACTTTGCGTTTTCCAAAATTTTATGAAATTTGTATTAAAATGGAGTCTTCTCACAAACCAGCAACTAGTAATAATAGAAATATTTCATGGAATGCTCTCACACTTTCTAAAGGGCGAGATGTTGCTTAAAAAAAAAATCCCCAAATTACTTTTTAATTTTGACTTCCTGTGCTATTTCCTTTTTCTATCAAAATACATGTATCACTATCTTAAAGTCAGTAGTTGTCTTAGTCATCTAGTGCTGCTATAACAGAAATACCACAAGTGGATGGCTTTAACAAAGAGAAATCTATTTTCTCACAGCCTAGTAGGCTTTTTTTTTTTTAGTAGGCTAGAAGTCCAAATTCAGGGCGTCAGCTCCAGAGGAAGGTTCTCTTCCTGTTGGCTCTGGATGAAGGTCTTTCTTGTCAGTCTTCCCCTGGACTAGGAGCTTCTCTGCACAGGAACTCCGGGTCTAAAGGATGCTCTCTGCTCCTGGTGGTTCTTTCGTGGTGGTATGAGGTACCGAGTGTGGAAATTACAGAACAATATCATTAATATCACACGCAAGCAAAATTTTGCTGAAGATCATTCAAAAATGGCTGCAGCAGTATATCGACAGGCAACTGCCAGAAATTAAGGCTGAATTCAGAAGAGGACGTGGAACCAGGGGTATCATTGTTGATGTCAGATGGATCCTGGATGAAAGCAGAGAATACAAGAAGGATGTTTACCTGTGTTTTATTGACCATGCAAAGGCATTCAACTGTGTGGATCATAACAAACTATGGATAACACTGCAAAGAATGGGAATTCCAGAACACTTAATTGTGCTCATGAGGAACCTTTACATAGATCAAGGGGATACTGATTGGTTTAAAGTCAGGAAAGGTATGTGTCAGGGTTGTATTCTTTCACCATACCTATTTAATCTGTATGCTGAACAAATAATACAAGAAGCTGGACTACATGAAGAAGAACAGGGCATCAGGATTGGAGGAAGACTCATTAACAGCCTGAGTTATGCAGATGACACAACCTTGCTTGCTGAAAGTGAAGAGGACTTGAAGCACTTACTAATGAAGATCAAAGACCACAGCCTTCAGTATGGATTGCACCTCAACATAAAGAAAACAAAAATCCTCACAACTAGACCAATGAGCAACATCATGATAAATGGAGAAAAGATTGAAGTTGTCAAGGATTTCATTTTACTTGGATCCACAATCAACAGCCATGGAAGCAGCAGTCAAGAAATCAAAAGACACATTGCATTGGGCAAATCTGCTGCAAAGGACTTCTTCAAAGTGTTGTAGAGCAAAGATGTCACCCTGAAGACTAAGGTGTGCCTGACCCAAGCCATGGTATTTTCAATCGCATCATATGCATGTGAAAGCTGAACAACGAACGAGGAAGACCGAAGAAGAGTTGACGCCTTTGAATTGTGGTGTTTGTGAAGATTATTGAATATACCATGGAGTGCCAAAAGAACGAACAAGTCTGTCTTGGAAGAAGTGCGGCCAGAAAGCTCCTTAGAGGCAAGGATGGCAAGACTGCATCTTACATACTTTGGACATGTTGTCAAGAGGGATCAGCCCCTGTAGAAGGACGTCCTCCTTGGCAGAGTACAGGGTCAGTGGAAAAGAGGAAGACACTCAACGAGGCAGATTGACACAGTGGCTGCAACAATGAGCTCAAGCATAACGATTGTGAGGGTGGCTAAGGACCGGGCAGTGTTTCGGTCTGTTGTGCATAGGGTCTCTATGAGTCAGAACCGACTCGACGGCACCTAACGACAACAACAACAACATGAGGTACCCTGCTGTCTGCTTGCTTCCCTTTCCTTTTATCTCTTGAGAGTTAAAAGGGGGTACAGGTCCCAGGGAAACTCCCTTTACCTTGGATCAGGAAGGTTACCTGATCAAGGGTGGTGTTAGAATCCTACCCTAATCCTCTCAACATAAAATTACAATCACAAAATGGAGGCCAACCACTCAATACTGGGAATCATGGCCTAACCAAGTTGACACATATTTTTGGGGGGATACAATTCAATCCATGACAGTAGTCTTACCTAGGATGTTTCATAACTCATAAGGTGAAAAATTGATGGTAAAATCATCTACTTCAGGATTTTTTATAGTCAATAAATTATTTATAATTCCTTTAATAAAGGCTTTTTAGTAAAGGAATAATATCAGCTTTTATCTTATTACATAGTTTATATTTTCTAAAGTGAAGTGGCTTTCTCAAAACTTGAACAGTGGTGTCTTCTAGAAAATGTTAATAAAGAAATTTATTTAATTTTCCAAACACTGGTAATACTAGGAAAAATACTACACATGTTTATGTACCAAACTAGTTGCTGTTGAGTCAATTCCGACTCATGGTAATGCTCTAGGACAGAGTAGAACTGCCCCAAGAGGTTTTCAAGGAATGGCTGGTGAATTCAAACCTCCAACGTTTTGGTTAGCAGCTATACTCTTAAAAGCTGCACCACCAGGGCTCTCTCTCTCTCTATATATATTTTACTGGATTTTATTTATTTTTTAAGTTTTTTATTATATAGTATTATGAGTCAGAATCAACTCGACAGCACTGGGTTTTGGTTTGGTTTTTTATATACATTGACAATAATTTAACATAGTATCAAGAGGTGCATACACTAATTCATCAACCAACTTAAGATCTGAGCATCACTAATACCATTGAGTCATCTGTGTGCTCCTTCCTCAATCTATGTTCTAGATTCTATTCCATCCCCTTCTCCCATATTCTAATTAACTGTTAGCCTAAAATTTGTGCTCATCCTTCCCTTACTTTTCACTTTAAAGGGCTTTCCCAAGCTATTGGGTAAGAGGTTGCTATATTGTTTAATTATGTTTGCTTTGGTCAAAATTTTATAATGGATTATATTGTATGTAGTCCACTGGAGCTTGCTTTTTCACTCATCACTATGTTACTAAGATTTATCCATATTATTGTTTGTATCTGCATTTCTTCTTTGATTGCTTTATACTATTTCCTTAGCTAAATAAACCACAGTTTATTTATTGTCTCTTGTCCAAGGAATTTTGGGTTGCTTCTGTGAACAATTTTGCACATGTCAAGTGGTACATGTCAAGTGATTTCTGAACCACATGTCTAGGAGTGGAATTTCTGGGAACTAGCATATGCGCATGGTGGCACACTGGTTAAGAGCTAGGGATGCTAAACCCAAGGTTCGCAGTTGAAATCCACCAGTTGCTCCTTGGAAACCCTATGGTACAGTTCTGCTTTGTCCTATAGGGTCACTATGAGTTGGAATCAACTTGACAGCAATGGGTAGAGTATGCATATGGCCAAATTTACAAGTTAATACTGTTTTTCAAAATTAAACCAACTTACACAGTAACCATAGTGTATGAGTGTGTTCACTGCTCCATATCCTTACCAACACTTGGTATTATTTGACGTATTCATTTTTGTCATTTTAATGAATATAATATTACCTGTTTTTCATTTTAATTTATGTTTTCCTTATTCTATCATGTTTTTATTTGATTATTTGCCATTAATATTTGTTTTACTAACATATGGGTTTTAATTCTTTTGTTCTTTTTTCCCCCTGTTGCATTGTCATAATGTTTCATAGTTCTTCATATATTCAGGTTACTAAATTTATTCTCTTAATTTGTGGGTTGAACGTCCACTTTATTTATGTTGTCTTTTGATAAACAGAAGTTATTGATTTTATAGTTCAGTTATTAATGTTTTTATGATCAGAGCTTTTTGTGTCTTGTTTAAGAAATTCTACATATATAAAGGTCCAAAATATGTTCTTGTGTATTATTCCACACCATTTAAAATGTGCCATTCACACCGATGTCTATAATTCTTGAGGAATTAATTTTCGTATATAATGTGAGCACAAAAATCTAATTTAATTTTGTTTTTCATTTTGGAAAAATGATGTCCCAGCACCACTTATCAAATAGTCCCTCTTTTCTGCAGTGATCTCCAACATCACATCTGTTATATTTTATGGATCCATGTATATGATGAGCTATTTTCAAACTCTCTATACTACTTTATTAGTTAACTTTTTTGTTTTTGTTGTTGTGTGCCATCTAGTCAATTCTGACTCAGAGAAACCCTATAGGAGTCATAGTGACAGAGTAGAACTTTCCCACAGGGTTTCTCAGGCTATAATCTTTGTGTGTGTGTATGTGTGTGCTTAAGTGAAAGTTTACAAATCAAGTCAGTCTCTCATACAAAAACTTATGCACACCTTGCTATGTACTCCTAGCTGCTCTTCCCCTAAGGAGACAGCACACTCCTCCTCTCCACCCTGTATTCCCGGTGTCCATTCAACGAGCTCCTGTCCCCCTCTGCCTTCTCATTTTACCCCCAGACAGGAGCTGCCCACATAGTCTCAAGTGTCTACTTGAGCCAAGAAGCTCACTCCTCACCAGTATCATTTTCTGTCTTATAGCCCAGGCCAATCCCTGTCTGAAGAGTTGGCTTTGGGAATGGTTCCAGTCTTGGGCTAACAGAGGGTCCAGGGACAATGACCTCCGGGGGCCCTCTAGTCTTAGTCACACCATTAAGTCTGGTCTTTTTATGACAATTTGAGGTCTGCGTCCCACTGTTCTCCTGCTCCATCAGGGATTCTCTATTGTGTTCACTGTCAGGTCAGTCGTCGGTGGTAGCCGGGGGCCATCTAGTTCTTCCGGTCTCAGGCTGATGGACTCTCTGGTTTATGTGGCCATGTTTGTCCTGTTGCAGCTGACTAACTTCACTCAGTGTAATGCCTTCCAGGGGAAACCCTGGTGGCATAGTGGTTGAGTGCTACGGCTGCTAACCAAAAGGTCAGCAGTTCGAATCCATCAGGCGCACCTTGGGAATTCTATGTGGCAGTTCTACTCTGTCCTATAGGGTTGCTGTCGTGTAAAGGCTCTTATTTCTCTAGGATATATTCCAAGGAGTGGGATTGCTGGATTGTATGGTAGTTCTATTTCTAGCTTTTTAAGGGAATGCCAAATCAATTTCCAAAGTGGTTGTACCATTTTACATTCCTACCAGGAGTGTATAAGTGTTCCAGTCTCTCCACAACCTCTCCAACAGTTATTATTTTCTGTTTTTTGGGTTAATGCCAGCCTTGTTAGGGTAAGATGGTCTCTCACTGTAGTTTTGATATGCATTTCCTTAATGGCTAATGGTCATGAGCATTTCCTCATGTATCTTTTAGCCACCTGAATGCCTTCTTTGGCGAAGTGCCTCCTCATATTCTTTGCCTAAGCTGTAATCTTTACAGGGGCAGATTGCCGGATCGTTTTTCTGCTACGGAACCACAGGGTGGGTTTGGACTTCCAGCCTTTCAGTTAGCAGCCTAGCATTTGACTGTTGTGACATCAGGGCTCCTTGATTTTTCTATGCTTGTAGCAAAATATTATTTACTATAAATCTTAATATTTAGATTCTTTTTTTACTTTTTCTCAGAAGGAGACTGGCTATTCATGGATCTTTGTCGTTCCATAGACATGTTCAAATTAGATTGAAAAAATTCTTGTAAATGCTGTTGGGATTTAGTTAAAATTGCACTGAATCTATAAGATTCATTTGTAGATAATCAACATCTTTCAATATTGAGATATCTATAAACTTGACATATCTCAACATTTATATGTCTCTTTTTGAAATCGTATAAATTCTTCTGAGAAAGTCCTTGCATCTTTTCTTAGACAGATTCCCTGAGACTTTATATTTTGTCAGCATTATAAGTAGTGTATTTAAAACTTTTGCACATTTATTCAACAAATTATTACTGAGTCCCGTCTACTTGTCAAGTGTTGTTCTAGGTGCTAGGGGATTGAAAAAATAAAAAAAAGAGGTTAAAAAAAAGTGAGAAACAAGACAAAGGAAAAAATTTCTTTCCTCGTAGATCTTACTTTCTAACTGAGGGAGATTGACAATAAATAAAATAAGTAAAATAGTGAAAATTGCTATGGTAGTAAAGCAGGGAGTGGGATTAGCAGTGATAGTGGTTGTGGTACTGGGTTGTAATTTTAAATAAGGTAGCCAGAGTAGCCCCAGCTGTGAAGGAGACTTTATTTTTTGACAAGGAGATTCTTGAGTAAATTCCTGAAGAAGGTGAAGAAATTTTCTGTTTTGTTGTTGTATATTGATACATTGAGATCACAATTTGTTTTATTCAATTATCTTGGTTTAAACTCACTTAAATGCATTAATTCTATCAATCTGTCTGTAGATTATTCTGGATTTGCTATGCAGGCAATCATAAGCAAGGATATAATTCATGAATAAGAAAAGTTTCTTTCTAGTTTTTTTTTTTCTTTTATTCTTCTTTTCTTTGTCTCACTTCACTGCCTAAGGCCTCTTTTATAATATTGGATATAAGTGATCAGAAGGTGCATTTTTGTCTTGTTTCTGATAGTAACAGAATTTCTTTGAAATTTCTCCATTAAGAACCATGTTTACTATAGGATTTAAAAAAAAAAAAAAATTTTAGATACCCTTTAACAGATTAAGAATGTTCTCTCTTCGTTTCATGTTTTATAACTTATCTCTGTATAGGAAGGTGTGTTCACGTTCTTTAAATGTTTTTTTCCTGTGGCTATTTAGATGATCTTATGAATTTTTTTTCCTATAATATGTCAACTTGGTAGATTATATATTTTATCACACTAAATCATCCTGGTATAAGCCAAAGTTAGTTTAATATACTGTGAAGGTTTGTTTGCTAACTAAAAAAAAATTAATTTATGTTCATGAATGAGAATGATGTCTTTTTTCTTTCATATTATTCTTTATGTTCTTTTAGTATCACAGACAAGTTGGGAGTGGCCCCTTAATTTTTGTTTTTTTCAGAAAATATGTAAAACTGTAGCTGTTCTTTGAAGATTTGGCAGAACTCACTTGCAAAACACTAGTAACATGGGATTTTATGTGTGGCAGAATTTTTACCTAATGGATAAATTTCTTTAATGATGCTAGGACTATTCAAACTTTCCATTTCTTCTTGAGATAATTTTAGTAAATTTTAATTCCATTCCAATTCTAACTACTCAGATTAAACATTGTTTATTTATTGTTTATGTATGAAATGTTTATTTACATTTGCCCACATATTTCTATTTCTTTGCTCACAATTACTTCTTGCATCATAGATCTTCTTTACCACATTGTTTTCAATCTTCAGAAACTCCCTTAGGGAAGGTTTGTTGTTAATCTTTCAGTTTTTAAAATCTGAAAATGTCTACATTTCAGAATCACAACTAAAAGATGATTTTTTGAAAATGTAATTCTAGTTTCATAACTGAAAGACAATTTTTTGAAAATACAATTCTAGTGTGACAATTTACTTTGAGAATTTTGACAATATTATTACACTGTCTTTTGGCTTCTATGGTTGCTTTTGAAATGTCTGTTATTAATCTAATTGTCATTATTTGGTAGGAGATCTATCATTTATCTGTTACTTGTTTTAAAATCTCTGTGTCTTCAGTTTCACTGTAATGTGTGGATTTCTTTTTTAAATTGTCCTGCTTGGCATATGCTCTGTTTTCTGTGTATGTAGTATTTGTCTCTGATAAACTCTAAAAATTCCTAGTCATTGCTTCTCATGCAGAGACTTAAATCTCCTCATCTGGGAATCTGATTATGTGTAATTTGGACCTTTTTATACTGCCCTTTGTGCCTTTTAACCTGTTTCTCTTATTTCTCTTCATGTCCTTCATTGTGTGTAATTTCAATAACTCTATCTGCCAGTTTATTAATTATGTCTTTAGTTTTGTCTGATCTGTTATGTAGTCCATGCAGGAAGTTTTAATATAAAATATTATATTTGTCATTTCTAAAATTTCTATTTTTAGATTTTTTACCTGTATTTAATATTCTCTGTTTTTTGAATTCCATATTTTATTTAAGTATTTCTCACATAAAAAAGTTATATTCCATATCTGATAATTCTGGTATTGGAAATAATTGGCTACTTGACTATATTTGTCATCATTTCTGCTGGCCCTCATTTATATGTTTGCATATTTTTGTGTTTGTTTATTGAATTTCATTGTGGTTTCATATTTTATTAAACAAAATCTCCAGTATTTCTGAGGGCATAAATGGGAGATTTTTATTCTACAGAAGTTTTGAGTCCTGTCAATACCCAGGGTGGTACTGACTTGGGGCCACTTTAGCTCTCTTTAATGGTTTTGTGATTAACACAGGAGTTTCAAGTTCTGCCTCCATCTTGCCAGGGCCTCAGGCATAGTCCCTGGATGGCAATGCTGATGAAATCATCTGCCTCATGGTGAATTTCCCTTAAATTCTCTACTCCGTGTAACTCTTTACTGCTTTCTGCTCTAGTTTCAGTCAACTACTTTCTTTCCTTTTAGAAATTTTCTTTATATTTAGCAAACTTAGCAATTCATTTAAAACTGTATTTGTTATAATTTGTCCAGACTCTAGTTACATTTCAGCAAGTGGAGTCTTCAGGATAACTAATGTACCTTCTGACCATTCCTTTGTTTCTCTAGTAGTTCTTTAAAATTTTGCTATTTAATTTTCAACACTTCAACATAAGTAACATTCCTTGTGAATTAATTATGAGATAAAGAGCCTTTATGTAATAAAATATGTAAGTAAAATTACACCATGTTTAGCCAATGGGATGTTACACAGATCAATATTTAAGTTTCTTTAAAAATCAAACCATTTTCCTTCCAAAAAAACGATTAGAATTGTAAGTACTAGCAACCAATAATTTTTTTTTCCCATAACTGTGAAGAAAGCCTTTTTTGTGAGCTTAACAACCTGATTTTGAAGGTTCATTTGCATTCCAGTAGAGGCATTTGGAATACATACAAACCAATAGTAAATTGTTTCTGACATATTTATCACTTGCCCTTTTCATTAATTACATCTCTTTATTATTCACAAGATTCCTTTTGGGGGAACAGAATAACTTGGGAATAAACACAAAATCCATTTAACTACTGATTTGCAAAATTTTATTTTTCTCTGTGACTATAAAAGGTTACTTTTCAGTTGTATCTTTATAGTGTATTCATTGTTTAGTTTTATTTAAAGCCAAATCAAATATTCATAGATTTTATATGTATAATGAATGCATGAATATGACACCCAGAGATAAAATGTTTGAAAACAATGGTTGTTTATAGAAAATATTATTACTTTATGTCAACAAATGACCATTTTAAATATAATTGCAATCAATCTTATGTAATCTTATGCTAATTTAATGCAGCAAGTTCCCTCCTCTCGTAAACACATATACATAATGCTTTACATACCATTAAAATAATCTAAAAGTTTAATCATAGTAGAAGAAACCATTTAGAAGGCTTTCACTTGTCTTCCTGAAAAAGGTATCTCCAGATAGGGACTGAACAATGGTCAACCATTCTGAAAATTTCTATGCACAGTTTCTGCTTAACAGATAAGACTGCATTGTGTGAATAACTTCATTTGTTTTATGAAAAATGTAGATATTTTGCATCAAATAAGTAAGAATTATTATACATGATAGATTGCTTTTGTAAAAGATGGTAGTTTTCAGCTGTTGCCACTGAGCTATGCTTTCCAAAGCCAAACAGACAGATGGGCTTTCATTATTTTCTTGACTTTTTATATTTGTTGATAATTATTGTAATTAATTTTTAATCTGAAGCCTTGTAAAGCAATACTTGGGGATTTAATAAACCAAACTTATATTAATGAAGCACAAACTGTCCAAATAGTTTTCCCATATCAAACTTCACTGAGTAGCAATAACTCTTTCCTGGTCCAGGGCTGATCCCAAAGCAAGTGGGAAATAAGATCCTGTGGAATGAATCTGGAAAAGGGAGTAGAGTTCAATTCATTAAATCAAAACAACTTTTCAGAACTCTGTTCTTTGAAGCAGAAGTACTATTATTTAGTGGGTACCTACTAAGTGCTCAGTCCTAATACTGAATTTCTAATAAAGAAAAACATATTAAGGAACACATTAATAAATTTCAGAAAATTGGTAGGTTTCCATACATTCAGACTATGTGTTCTGACTATCTCCCTTCTCCAGCAAGAAACAGATTTTAGTAGCTTTTGCAATCATAGGCAATGGGTGTTCAAAATATGAACTCACCATTACATTCCCTAGACTCAAAAGTTTCCTTTAGAGAGTTGTCCTATTAATTAGAAAAAATGACAGTAATAAGATAGCACCTATTGATAGCTAACTATATGCCAAACACTGTGCTAAAGGCCGCACTACCTTAACCTCATTTAATCGTTACAATATTCTTAATGTAGGTATAATGACCTTCATTTTACACATGAGAAAACTAAGACTTAGTGAGAACAAGCAACTTGCCAAAATTCACATCATCAAAAAATGTCAGCAGTGAAATTCTAACTGCAGTGAGTTGTACAACTTTGGTGTGTTGGATTCCACAAGGCCTGGCTTTCATGGAGCCTACGCATGAGCGTGCCTTACCATCAAGTGAGCTCACCGGTGTGATACACTTTCCATGAAATATGAAGCATACGTGTTCTCCAACCAGTCAGTTCATACTTTAACTTTTGCTTAAGGGATAAGGCACAACCTCAGGAAAAAGGGGAGGCTCATTCTGTGACGGAGACAAAAATGTGAGTTGATTTCAGTTGTTTTCCTAAGCCTTGAGGAGAGAGAGCTTTGGAAAATGGGATAGATATGATTTGTCAGATGGACAATGAGAGTTCCAAGGGGTAAAGAGAAACCATTCACCCTAACCACCTTTTTATTTCTTTTCTCTCATTCCTGCCAAAAATGCCTCTACTTTAGGCTCAGAATAGCTTTCTAATCCTTGTCTACAAAGCCACGTGTATTCCCTTTTCAAAACCTTGACTCCACGCCAGCTCCTCTAAGGAGAACGTACCTGATGACAGGTCGGATAAATGCATCTTCTGCAGCTTCTCTGACAGGGGCATTCCCTAAGCATTTTTTCTCTTAGAATTTTAAACATTTTCTTCAAAAACAAAAAGAGAGGAAAATTATGTCTGATTTATCATCTTGTTTGTGTGATTGTAAATTCAAGCACTCTTTGGCTACTTTGTACTACATGAAGGTCAAGAAACATTCAGTACATTCAAGGGTCAATTCCTCTGGTGAAATATAGGCTGAAACATTTAGAAATGAATTGTAAAAGGAATAACGTGCATGGTTCTCAAAAATCAGGTAATTCCCCTGTCAATAACTGTGACACGACAAGCTGACACCTTAGCTGTGGTGTGTCACTGATGATGGCCCATCACAGGCAGGGATTTATAGTTTCATTGGGGCAGCCTCTAAGGAAGAGATGGAGTGGATCTCTACTCATCAAAAAGTCATGGAAGAGAGCAAGAAGATGCTGTCGTGGGCAAACCAAAATCAGTTGCCTTCAAGTCAATACTGACTTATGATGATCCTTTGTGTGTCAGAGCAGAACTGTGCTCCATAGGATTTTCAATGACTGAATTCTTGGAAGTAGGTCACCGAGGCCATTCTCTCAAGGTACCTCTTGGTGAACTTGAACCTCCAACCTATCCATTAGCAGCTCAGTGCATTGATCGTGTTTACTACCCAAGGACTCCTGTGGTGGGAAGGATGACAGTCATTTAAAAAGGGTGGTCACCATTCCTTTTTTACAAAATACTTCAGGAATCCATCTTTTGCACTGTGTACTTACAAGGAATCAGAAAAGAACCGGGACATATATGAAAGCTCTACAGAAGATATCATGCTGCCCAAGGGTTCCAGAATGGTGGCAAGTGGAGCCTTCCAGTGGGGCATGTAGGTAGAAATTCAGGGAGTGAGGTGACTCAGTAACAACTCATTGCCAGTGAGTTGATTCCTACTCATAGGGACCCTAGAGGATAGAGTAGAACTGCCGCATTGGTTTTCCAAAGAGCAGCTGGCGGATTCAAACTGCTGACCTTTTGGTTAGCAGCCGAACATCTAACTACTGCACACCAGGGCTTCTACTGAGTGAGAGGAGCATGAGTACTAGAGGTCAGGCTGAAAAGTTGGCCATCCAGAGGGAAGGACACTATTCAAAGCCTGAGAATTTGACACTACTTCATTTAGCAGACAGTGCATTGGCATTGTTAGAGTTAACTTCTTAACATAATGTTTTTGTAAAAAAGTAAGTGCACATGTAATCTACAGAGGCAGGAGGGAGAAAATGACTGTCATCACTTTTTGCATAATAGACATTCTCCAGAAAATGACAAAATAAGGGAGGAAATTCATAAGAAAAAACATTCTGCTTTCTTTATTGTGGAGATAGCTAGAAAGATACAGACATTCCCTAAATAAATTATCTCTTTCACAAATTGCTAGAAATTTTGCTTCTAACAGTTGAGACTGACACATAGGTATTGATCTCAGTAGCTCTGGGACATACCCTGTTGGTCAGACAGAGGCAGCTCCATCCATCACTATTACAGAAAGAATGTATTCTCTGTGGAGTTCTTTGAAGGGCTACAACAAGTTCACTTCCTCCTATTGGTGGCAGAGTGGGTTGAGTTTGTCTAGCAATTAATGGTGACTCCCCACCAAGTCTGTGGATGCATGCAGGACACCCAACAGTCTGCTCACAAAGAAAGATCAAGTTAGCTTCCCCTCTTTTTGGAGCTTCGAGCTCACTGATCTCAGTTGAGTGTCACTGTCCTCTTTATGACAACCACTCACTTCCTAGGCCTGCTGGGTTTCCAGACTGCCTTCCTATTGTATCCGTATACAGACTGATTATAAGTTCACCATTTCCCGCCACCTTTTTGTACAGGGTATTATCTATGACAGATGAGTGCAATAAAGTGAGTCATCTTTTTTTTTTTTTTTTTCTTTTTCATCCTGCAAGCAGCACAGTAAGTTCTAACCAACAAAGGCACATTGAGGTAAATCTTTAACAGTGTCACCACATTGACTTTCATCCTTTTCACCTTTCCTTTCACTGATTTTTATCCCTGGAGTTGTAAAACATAGCTTCACATTGCGACCGTCCTCCAGTCCTCGGTAGAATTAGTTACACTGACAGGAACATACCCTTTTTCATAGGCACTCCATCATGGTTCAGCCTTCGTTGCCTCTCTCTTTCCACAAATTCTATTTTATAGATAAAAGCTCAGAGTTTTGCAAAGGATGGAAGTTTTTCAAAAAAAAAAAAAATCAAGCTTTCATTTTTAAAAGATGATATGCAACTAGGAAACCGCTGAAAAATGTGATGGAATATTTAATGGGAAGGGAAAATGTTTTCTATGTATTAAGAAAAAAACCCAAAGCAGTGTGTGTGATTGTGTGTGTATGTGCACGTGTGTGTGCGTGTGTGTGTGTTTATGAGTCCCCAGGTGATGCAAATGGTTAAGTGCTCTACTATTATTTGAAAGATTTGCTGTTTGAACCTACCTTGAGGTACCTCAGAAGACAGGTCTGGCAGTCTGCTTCCAATAGGTCACAGCCTTGAAAACCCTATGGGTCAGCTCTATTCTGCACACATGGGGTTGTAGTGAGTTGGAATCAACTCCATGGCAACTAACAGCAACAAATATGTATACATATGTATATGTATATATATGTTTACATATAAAAATATTATAACATTTTTTTCTAGTTAGAACGTAGTCATACAATAAAAGTATAAATCACATATATATGTGATTTATAGTTTTATTATATACTTATACAATCCCACCCACTGCCGTCTAGTCGATTCCGACTCATAGCGACCCTGTAAGACAGAGTAGAACTGTGCCATAGAGTTTCCAAGGAGCGCCTGGTGGATTCGAACTGCTGACCTCTTTTTTAAGAGCCTTAGCACTTAACCACTATGCCACCAGGGTTTCCACTTATACAATACATGCATAAAAATTATGTATATAGTTTACTTTTTAAAATTTCTTTCTTTTGTTTATGAATATATTTGATAAGATTCTAAAATGTTTAAGGCAATAGGAAAAGAAATAGGAAATAATAAATTCCATAAGGTACTTATTTTAGACTGTTTAGTCTACACAAACAAAAAGCAATTTGAAAATAAAAGATTGATTTCAAAATTGTCTTTTTATTTAATTTCTTATTGCAAAAAGGAAATATATTCAGAGGGAGAAGAGACATGCATGAAACCACCAGTACAATACTGTCATGATATTTAGTTTTCTCAGATGGTAGGCAATTTTAAAGCAACTGGAAGTATTCTGTAGAAATTCCAGGGTGTTGCAAACCCTTAAGTGCTCGACTACTAACCTAAAGGTTGCTGATTTGAACCCACCTACCCAGAGGCTCGTGAGAAGACAGGCCGGGCAATCTGCTTTTGAAAGACCACAGCCTTGAAAACCCTATGGAGCAGTAATACTATGCACCCATGGGGTCACCGTAACTCAGAATCAACTGACAGCAACTAACAAAAATGACAACATGTAAGTACTATGGTTAGATCATTTTTTTTTTTTAAATGAAGAAATTGGGTTTGGTGGGATTAAGTAACAACACACTTCTACAACATTTTTCTGACTTTAAGCCGTTCTCTTATACATTACACCCTACTGACTCCTAAGGGAAGGCTTCGTGAAGACGGCATAACATAACTGAAGTGTGAAGGATGATCACACAAGAAATAAAGATGAGGCTAAGGTAAATACGAGGATAAGAACATTTTCCAAAATCACAGTTACGAGAGAGAACAGTGTTCGTCCAGGAAGCGCTACCAGTGGTACAAGCTCAGAGTGTCCGGTGCCTAACCTTGGGTAAGAAGTGCAATGGTGGATAAGGCCAGACTGTTAGAGCTTCTAGTCCCACAAAAGAAGCTTGGCCTTGATTTTATGTGCTAGTAGTCGAGCTCTGGTGGAGCAGTGGTTGAGAGCTCGGCTGCTAACCAAAAGGTCGGCAGTTCGAATCTACCAGCTGCTTCTTGGAAACTCTATGGGGCAGTTCTACGCTGTCCTGTAGGGTTGACATGAGTCAGAATCAACTTGACAGCAATGTGTTTTGATTTTAGTAGTCGAGCACTTAACCACTGGGGCTACCCAGGGACTCCAATAAGCCTACATAGTTATCCCAAAGACCATTTCTACTTGCAGATGGGTCCTTGGTTGCTGGCTGTGCTGATACCACCACATCCCCAGTGAAATGCTATTTTACGGTGTTCATAACCTGGGCTTTGAGGTCAGACTCAAGCATGGTTTCTTTCTCAGTATTCGGTACCTACCTAACTTGTCTTAGCCTCAGTTTCTCATCTGTAAAACCAGGAAAATGATTTTGGAGATTAGAGGAGTTGGTGGCTTCACAGGAAGCATTTCACATGTGCAAGGATTCCCCGGCTGGGGTAAATGGTTAAGTGCTTGACTACTAGCCCGAAGGCTGGTTATTCAAACCTACCTAGAGGGACCTTGGGAGATAGGCCTGTCAATATGCTTCTGAAAAGTCACAGCCTTGAAAACCCTATGTAGCGCTTCTGCTTGCACACATGGGGTCGTATGCCATAAGCCAGAATCAACTTGATGGCAACTAACGACAAAGGTGCTCTATGGAAAGGTACATTTCAGAGCACTGCTGGAGAAAGACTGTGAGCAGAACCATTGGAAAAGGGCGATACAGAGCCCCGAGGCCAATTATTACCTCTTTAACCATTTAAACAACTGCTGCCATTTCCTTTGCAAATGTTCGATGCTTCAACAGACAATTACTATGCCTGATTTTTGTATCATTCTTTCCTTCTTTCATTTAATCAACTAGTAAAGAACTCCTACTCCACCCACCCTACTATGTTGATCTTATTGAGATCGTCCCTGGGTTATTTCTTCTCCACTGTGTTTAGTGGTTGAGAAGCTCAAAATTAGTTAAGAAAGAAATAGGTTAGGGAGATAGATGCTAGGAAGATAGGGACTGAGGAGGGACTTTCGAGGTATATCCTAGAAAACAGCAATTGCATCAAAAGGTGCTTTATAAAGAAAATCTGGGAGGTGGTGGGTTTTTTTCCTCAGAGCAAGAAACAAAACAAAGCAAATCTGGCATATGAGGGAAAACAGTTATTCCCTTCAAGGAAATTTGAAGCCCAGAGATGGAGAAATCCAAATAGTTTATTCATTTCTAGAAACCAAAAAGTACAATTTAGGGTGTCTTTAGATGTTGCTTCAAACAAAAGCATCGGAGTCTGAAATTAGCTTGTGCCTTTGGGAATCTTGTATTTAAGATTCAAGTATTTTGTGTCTGAACTAGTGAGACAGTATACTTGATATTAGGATTAATTCTAGGATACTAGTATCATTGATAGATTGATTGATAGATAGATAGCATCTATTCTTGATAGTCCTGTTCATCAGCTGTAAGATGGAAAAGTTTTTTTTTTTTTTTTAAATCAGACCTGTTCTGTATGCGTATTTGAGAATTAAAGGAAATATGTGTGAATGATTTTATGTAGGTTAAGATAGATGATCTCTGTAAATAAATTTTAGCTGTGAAAAATTGAAGTTAGTAGAGTTGCCAGATTTAGAAAATAAAAATATAAGATGCCCAATTAAATTTGAATTTCAGATAAACAATGGATTATTTTTTAGTATAAAATATGTCCCAAATATGAGCGTAACTACGGCCCGATTACTTGTTGCTTTTTGCTAATTCAAAATTTAACTGGGTACCTTGTATTTTATCTGGCAACACTAGGAGAGAGAAAAATAATTAGAAAAATATTAGGAGTTTAGATTACAGTAATTCCTCTGGGAAAAGGAAGTGGGAGGGGACAGAAAAGATGGAAGGAAGGGAAGGGGAGATGAAAAAAGATAAAGATCAAGGAATAAATAATTATTCTCACACACATCTCTGTAGGCTCATGTCTGAGAATTCTCTTAGGCATATACCTAAAAATGGGTTGTCAGGTTATAGGCTATGTGCACTTCAATTTTCCTAGATATTGGTAAATTGACCTTCAAAAAGTGTTGTCAACAAATTTACTCTCACACTGACGATGTATGGTTTCCAGCACCAAACTAGGCTTTCTTAATTGTTCTCTTGGATCAGGTTCCCGAAAAGCAAAGACTGAAAAGAGGATACTTGCTCAAGGGATTCATTAAGGGTACACAGTCAGAAGAAACCTGTAAGAGAGTAAGGAAAACAGAACACAGGAGAGGGAGAGGCTCAACAGCACTGTACTTGCAGATGAAGGGTAACCTCAAGGAACTCTGGAACAGCGATTGCAAAGCACACCCTGTCTGCTTTGAAGGAAGGGAGTGGGAGTTTTGAACAGACAGTGATTGCTCCAGACACCTCAGGTTCGGCAGCTCCATTTACCCAAAGTTGGTGCAAAAAGTTAAGTGTGCAACTAGTAGCTGAAATGTTGGGAATTCCAACCCACCCAGGGGTGCATCAGAAGACAGGCCTGGCGATCTGCTTCCAAAAGGTCACAGCCTTGAAAACCCTAAGGAGCAGTTCTACTCTGCACACATGGGGTTGCCATGAGTTGGAATCAATTCTATAGCAGCTAACAACAACAGCAACAATCCTACAGAGAACACTTGCAGAATTCAGCAGTTACTTAAAAACAAAACAAAACAAAACAAAAAAGCCAGCTGCTGTGCAGTGGATTTGTGTCAGAGTAGAACTGTGCTCCATAGGGTTTCTTTTCTTCATTTATTTATTTATTTTAATTGTGTTTTAGGTGAAAGTTTACAACACAGATTGGTTTCTCATTCAAAAATTCAAACATAAATTGTTTTATGACGTTGGTTGCAATCCCTGCAATGTGTCAGCACTCTTCCTCCTTTCCTTTACACCCAGGATTCCCAGTGTCCATTGTTCCAGGTTTCCTGTCCTTTCCCGCCTTCTTGTCTTTGTTTTTGGGCAGGTGTTGCACATTGGGTCTTGTATACTTGATTGAGCTATGAATCACGTTCCTCACGTGTGCTATTGTTTGTTTTATAGGCCTGTCTAATCTTTAGCTGAAAGGTGGACTTTGGGAGTGGCTGCAGTTCTGAGGTAGCAAGAAGTCGAGGGGCCATAGTCTCAGGGGTTCCTCCAGTCTCTGTCAAACCAGGAAGTCTGGTCTTTTTTTCTGAATTTGAATTTTGTGCCAAGTTTGTCTCTCACTCTGTCTGGAACCTTCTTTTGTGATCCCTGTCAGAAGAGTCGGTGGTGGTAACCGGGTACCATCTAGTTCTTCTGAGCTCAGGCTGATAGAGGCTGTGGTTCATATGGTCCATTAGTCCTTTGGGCTAATATTTTCCTTGCGTCTTTGGTTTTCTTCATTCTCTCTTGCTCTGAATGTGGTGGGACCAATACATGTATCTTAAATGGCCGCTCTCAAGCTTTCAAGACCCCAGACACTACTCACCAAAGTAGGATGTAGAGCACTTTCTTTATGAACTATATTATGCCAATTGGCCTAGATGACCCCTGAGACCACGGTCCCAAGCCCTCAGTACCAGTAAGTCAGACCATCAAGATGTTTGGATACATCTAGGAAACTTCTGTGGGTTTTCAATGACTGATTTTTTTCAGAAACAAATCACCAAGCCTTTCTTTCAAGGTGTCTCTGTGTGGACTCAAATCTCCAACCTTTTGGTTAGCAGCTGAGTGCCTTAACTGTCTGTACCACCCAGGGACTCTGCAGCAACCACGGCGGAAGGGAAGCCCATCGTCATGGATTCTGACTCCTCTCATGGAAACCTCATGTGTTACAGAATAGAGCTGCTCCATAGGTTTTTCTTGGATGTAATCTTTATGAAAGCAGATCACCAGGCCTTTCTTCTGTGGCACTGTTGGGTGAGCTCGAATGGCCAACGTTTAGGCCATTGAGGGCAAACTGTTTGTGTAACCCAGGACCTAGAAAGGATAGGTGACCTCGCTTTTCTCCCGAAATTAAGGAGAATGTTTTTGATGTTTCCCATTTAATTGTCAGATTAAGACAATTATATTTCAATGCTACTTTGCTACAAGGGATTTTCATTGCTCTTGCTGTCGTTGTGTTATTTTCTTAACAATTTTTTTTCGAATTCCTTTTCTGCCTATATTGAGATGGTCACTTGATTTTTCTGCTTTTATCCGCTAACATAGTAAATTGCGTTAATACATTTTCTAATGTTAAGCCATTATTGCATTCCTGGAGAAAAATATGCTTGATCATAGAATATGATTTGTTTGCTTATTTTTTTTTACTGCATATTTTTGCTTGCTAATAATGTTTATAGGTGAGATTGGGATATAAATTTTCTTTCTTGTATTGTTTTTCTGGTTTTAATTTCAAGATTTTGCTAGTTAATACAGAAAGAAGCTTTTTTTGTTTGTTTCCATATTCTTTTAATATTTTATATAAGATAGCAATTGTCTATCCCATATTTATAAATGTTCCCTAATCCTTATGCACTTGAAAAAAAAATCCTATTTATTAGAAAAAGACTGCTAATTATTTCATTCAAATTTTCTTTATCCTTGATATTTCTTTTTGTTGCCTAATCTCTTAGTTTCTGAGAGCGTGATAATATTTCAAACCATAGTAGTCTATTTTTAGAATTCTGTCAATGCTTTATTTATTTTATATATTTTACAGTTATGGTATAAGTCACATACAGTTCAGAATTGATATAAGTTCCTGGTGAATTGTTCCTTTTAGAATTAAATAATGACACCTTCATAACCAAGAATTTCTTTTTATGTTAAAGCCTATTTTTCTCCAGTATTAATAGTTCCACATCATCTTTCTTCTGAATAGTATTCCCCCGGTATATCTTTTTTCTTGCTCTTTACTGTCAATCTTTCTCTCATTTATATGTCTATTATAACATTAATACAGATTAATATTAATACTATTTTTATTCAAGTGAGAATCTGTTAACTGACAAGCTTAACCCATTAATATTTATTATGCTTACTGATACATTTGAAATATTTTTACCATTTTATCTTAAGATTTTTCATATTGTCACGCTTTTGTTTTCTGGTTCTTTTATCTTTCTTTCCTGCCTTCTGCTGGATTAAATTACTTTATGTCTTGATTTATTCCTTTATTGTTTTAAAGGCTAAATGTTATTTTTGATTTTTGTTGAGATTTCCCTTAAGTTTATATGTTGTTCTTGTTAGGTGCCTTGAGCCGGTTCCAACTCATAGCGAACCTACGTATAACAGAAGGAAACGTAGCCCAGTTTTAGAGTTCCTTCCCACCTGAGAGGCTCATTTTCCAGCACCAGACAATGTTCTGCGGCTATTCATAAGGTATTCCCTCGTCATTTTTTTCAGAAGTAGACCACCAGGTCCCTCCTCCTAGCCTGTCTTAGTCTGGAAGCTCTACTGAAACCTGTCTACCATGGGTGTCCCTGGGGGTATTTGAAATATCTGTGGCATAGCTTCCAACATCGCAGCAACATGCAAAGCACCACAGTATGACTGGTAAATTCATATAATCATACTTAATTTTTTTTTAAGATCTTATTTTTGCACCTCTCCCATGCCATTGAAAATGCTTAGCTTCATCTCTTTTGATCTCCTGCCCTCATATTCTACGCTATTTTACCAAATTGGTCACAGTCATTGTTACCGTTTCTATTCAATGACTGTTTAGATATACCAACATGTTTGTCAGTTCTTGCTCACCACTGTTTCTTGAACTCATTCATCCTTGTAGTTTCTATTCTTTCCTTTCTAAAGTTTTTATTTTAGCAAGGGTTTTTAAGTAGTATATTCTCTCCCTCGGTATTTGAATATGTTTTATTTTCCTGTCCTTTGGAATAGTTGTTTAAGTAAATAATTGATTCAACACTGACAATTATTTTCCTCAGCACTTTGAAGATATTATTCCAGGGTTTTCTAATAATTTATTTAGATATTCTGTATTTCCTCTGGTTTTCTTTTAAGGTTTTTATAATTGTGTTTGAAGTTCTGCTATTTCACAACACTCTATCTAGATAAGATTTGTTTCACTTTTCTTTCTTTCCACTCATGTTATTTCTTTTACTGAGCACTGAGGTCTTGCTTTAATTCTAGAAAATTTTTGACAGTTATTTCTTAAATGTTACCTCTTCAAAACTCATTCTTTTTTGATAATTCGAGTAATAAGTAGGACTTTCTTATTCTATCCTCCATTTCTCCTAACAGTTATTTCACATTTTCCATTTCTTTATCTCTTTGTGCTCCCAACCCTACATGCCAAATAATTTCCTAGATCTAGCTTTAGCTTTGTCTGATTTGTTGTTTTATCCCTCTTGTGTATGTATGTGTGTGTTTCTTTTAACAACTAGATTTTTCATTTCAAGGTTCTTGCTTGGGTTTCAACTCTTCCATATTTAAAAAAGTATATTGTTTTTATTTTCATCCATTGTGACTTTGAATTTGTCTTTAACCTGAGTAATAATTTAAACTTTTTTATTTTGTAGGTTATTTTGGAAACTCTATGGGGCAGTTATACGATGTCCTATAAGGTTGCTATGAGTCGGAATCGACTCGAAGGCACTGGCTTTTCTTGGGTAGGTTATTTTTATTGCTATATAGATTTCAGATCTCTGAGTCTTAAATCTCCTGCTTATTTTGCCTGCTGACCCTCTGTCTTAGGCTGGGTTCTCTGGAGAAGTAAAACCAATGAAGTGTATATATATAGAGAGAGAAAGAGAGATATTTACCTCAAGGAAATGGCTCACTCTGTTTTGGAGGCTAGCAATTCCCAAAGTTCATAAGTCAGGCATCAGTTGGAGCCTTTTCCTGACTTGCGTGGCTGCAGAGCCTGATGAACCCAGAATTGGCAGGTCAGACAGCAGGCTGCTGGCTCACAGAGCTGCAGAAGCGAAGAGTCACAATGTTGGCAGGTCAGGCCAGAGGCTGCTGGTTCAAGTTCCACGAACCGGAGGTCAGATGATGACGAGCTGGAAACAGGATCCAGAGCAAGCAAGTAAGTTTTACCAGAACATCCATACGTATATTGGGCTCAGGCCACACTTCCTGGAAAATTCCCCTTACAAATGAGTGGCTGATCAGATCAGATCACATCATGGAGGTGATTACATTATATCACAAAATGGAAGATAATTACATCAGATCACAAAATGGAGGATAATTACATAATACTGAGAATCATGGCCTAGCCACATAACATTAACTACCACACCCTCTATGCTAGTGGACTTTTTTTTTTTTTTCCTTTTTTTTTTTATCTGTTGCAATTCAGTGAATTACTTAATATGGCCCTTCTAGCCATAGTATTTGGGACTCCCACACAATGATTGGGTGGGACCATGCAAATAAGGTGTATGGAATCCTAATGAGGAGTATTGGTTGGTGGTGTGTGTCAGCTTGGCTGGGCCATGATTCCCAGTGTTGTGTGGCTGTCTTCCATTTTGTGATCTGATGTAATTATTCTAGTTATCCTCCATTTTATATGTTGTAAATACTCACCTCTATATGTTAATGAGGCAGGGTTAGTGTGGGATGTATTTTGACTCACAGTCTTTAAGGAGGGCATGACTCAAATCTCACCCCTACTCAAGACATGCCTTTCCCTGGGACGTGGTCTACACCCAATGTATGTATGCAGGTGCTCTGGCAGGGCTCTCTTTCTCTGTTTCTGGATCCTGCATCCAGCTCATCACTGACTGACCCCCAGTTCTTGGGACTTGAGCCAGCGGCCTGTCAGCTGACCTGTAGATTTGGGGATTTGCCAACTTCTGCAGACCCGTGGGCTAGCAGCCTATCGTCTGATCTGATTCACCAGCTTCCACAGCCTTGTAAGCAAGCAGCCTGTTGTTTGGCCTACTGATTCGGGTTTTTTGGCCTGGTCCACATAAGCCAGGAGAAGTCTGTTCCTGACCCGTGGATATGGGACTTGGAGCCTCCACAATTGTGTGAGCCATTTCCTTGATATGGTTGGTGAGCTCTGTGAGACACTGCAGCAAATTATGGAACCCAAAGGTAAGAGGGAGAGGACCGATGAGAAAAAGAATAGTTGATGTTAGAGATGATGGAATGGAACAGCGATTTGGAAAAGTTGGACATTTGGGACATCTTTAAACTCTGCCTCATAAAGACCAGCTTTGTGCTGATTCTTGTAAAAGAAATTATTCATTTATCTGTCATGTATGACTTTTTGTTTGTTTTTTGAGACCATCTTCAGGTGGCGCTATTTTTTGTTTTGTGCCAATTCTTCTTGTCTAGAATAGTGTATGCTTCTCTATAAAGCAGTTATATTTTGCTTTTGTCAAACATTTTAGAACTATTTTCATGTAAATTTCCCAGTTTAGCAATCCAGTATAGATAGTTGTCAGCTGATTTTCCTGCTGTTAATAGAGACCCTAGACATAAAGATTTCTTTATTGTATAAAATTAGTTTGCAAGTAGACAGTCCATGGTTGCTATATACGCATCTTGATGAAATTCTGAGGGATCCAGACTAATTTTCTCTCTTCTTCATCAACTTTAATACACGGCTTACATCCTTTGGCTGTTGGAATGTTAACTATCAAACTAACACATTCCTTCTCAAGACAGTGAGCTAGAAAAAGTGGAAAGGAATAAAAAGTTGTACTCATCTGCCTTTTAAGGAGCCTTCCAAGTCATCTGACTATAGATAGCCAGAACTTATCAAGTCATCACACCTAGCTGGAATGTAATTGAAAAATGTAGTGTTTTAACTGGACACATTCCCATTTGCAATAATATAGGAGTTCTATTAGAAGGGGAGAATGGAGATTGGAGAGACATTTATTTAAAAAAAAAAAAAAAAAACCTTTTGCCATCAAGTTGATTCTGACTATAGCAACTCTATAGGACACAGCAGAACTGCTCCATAGTGTTTCTAAGGAGCAGCTGGTGGATTCAAACTGCTGATCTTTAGGTTATCAGCCAGTCTTTTAACGATGGCACCACCAGGGCTCCAGACACCTAGTAGTCTCTGTGAAACTAGACAGTGAAGCTATAGTGAATTTGGACCTAACACTTTTGTGTAGTGCCGGTCTGTAGTTTTAATTTTTTTTTAAATAAGTGATATTTTCCCCATTACGATTCTAGTCAATTTGCAAGCTTACCTGGGGTGCCTCAGGCTACTGAGTGGGGATTTTCTAACTCCTTTTTCCATAGGTACAGTCATCCTTTAACACTTTGTTTTATGCACAAGAGATTCAATTATAGCCCTACCTGTCTTTGAGTTTTGCCTGTTTATTTGTTTTGTTTGGCTATTGAAACAAACAAACAAGTAAACTTTTTTTGTACTGTATTATAACCAGCATTTCTACTTATTTGTGGAGGGAAGGGGTCATTGAAATTAGTAAAAATGGAGTCAAATTACAAAAGTAAGCTTTTATTTCAAGAAACTTGTTTTTACTGATTCTTTTGATATATCTACTTGATTCTTAATAAACAAGACATCTGAGTGATGGTGACACCTCTGTCTCAGCAGAAGACGTTTAGTTGAAAAAATTGCTTTTCACAGTTGAATTCATGTAAGTTAAAAAGATAAAAGATATCTCTCTGGCGAAGTAGAAGTATGTAGGCCTGGGAAAAGAAGGTAGGGGAGTGAACAAATCAGCACAGAAAATAGACACATAAAAATTAGACATTCAAATTTGTTTTTGGAATCCCACTAATCCTAATAAAAGAGTTGAATAATAAAAACCATGAGATTTATCTGCTATTATCTACAATTATATTATGAGTTAAGAAAGTATTCTCTGAAAAACATTAAAAGATAAAGAGATTCTAGAAATTGCATTAACTTGGGTGAGTTTAGGAAAGTCATTTTTTCAGTGTCGTTTTTTCCACCTACAAAATAGGAAAAATGATAAATGTTTTCTTATTTTCATAGTTTAATTTTTTTTATATAATTTTAAAGTTTTATAACAACTGCAGTATAAATATGGTGTCTTAATGAAAGTGACCATTTTGAGGAGGACATGTTAAAATAGCTTCCCCATATTTCCATAAGCATTTTCTCAGATAAAACAGTGGTTATGATTCTCCCCGGAACCCAGAATATGAATAGAGAACATAGATGACCTGGAAAGTCATTGGAGAAAATAAGATATTCCATACCAGAATTTATCCAGTATTTCCTTAGGCTCAGAGTTTATAGAATCTCACAAGCAGTACACATCCTGCATTTAAATTTATGAGGGACAAGAGTTAGAAAATGCAGTTAATGGTTAAGGACCAGATTTGTAGAAGACATTAATAATCACATCTGTTTTCTTGAAAACTGCCACCCTAAATAAGGGTTTAACCACTCTGGTGCTCTGTCTTAGTTACCTAGTGCTGCTATAACAGAAGTGCCACAAGTAGATGATTTTAACAAAAAGAAATTTATTCTCTCATAGTCTGGAAAGGTTGGAAGTTTGAATTCAGGGTGCCACCTCCAGGTGAAGGATTTCTCTCTCTGTTGGCTTTTGGGGAAGGTCCTTGTGATCAATCTTTCCTGGTCTAGGAGCTTCTCAGTACAGGGACCCCAGGACCAAAGGATGCACTATTCTCCCTGCTCTTGTTTCTTGGTGGTAAGAGGTCCCCTTGTGTCTCTACTCACTGCTCTTTTTTATATCTCAAAAGAGATTGACTTAAGATACAACCTAATTTTGTAGCTTGAGTCCTGCCTCAGTAACATAACTGCCTTTAATCATTAACATCATAGAGATAGGTTTTACAACACACAGGGATATCACATCAGATGACAAAATGGTAGACAATTACACAATACTGGGAATCATCACCTAGCCAAGTTGACCCATATTTGGGGGGAACACAATTCAATTCATTACACGCTTTTATTAAAGAATCCAAGATCTGGGCATGCAGACCTCTCCAAAGATATAGAGATAGTTATAAATAGGTAGATATACATCTAAACCCTGTCTTACCATGCTTCCAGAAAATGAAATCCTGCTGTAGCAGAATATTTCAACTATAAGTAATAAAATATTCAATTAAATGTAGCTTAATGTAGAGACTATTATCTCATATACTAACAAGTCTACAGGTTGAATATTTCCATACTAGATCAGTAAATCAACAATTAACCAGGTGCGCAGACTCTCTCCAACATAATCAGATTGTCATTTAGTACTCAGAATTATCCTTCTATGGTCATAGGATAGATGGCCAATTCCAGATAATATTTAGTAAATATTTAGAGGGATAATTTTTTTCTTAGGTTCTTTTTGTATCACAGAAGAAAATATCCCCCAAAATTCTTTCTGCAGAAAGTCTCTTATATCTCATTTGGCAGAATAGAATACATACCCAAGCTAGTTACTCACAAAGTATACCATGTGTAATGGATTGAATTGTGTCCCCCCAAAATATGTGTCAGCTTGGTTAGATCATGTATGGTTGCCCTCCATTTTGTGATTTTCCTTTGGTTTTAAATCATAATATCTACCTGTGGTTAAAGAGGGTTAGGGTGGGATGTAACACCCTTGCTCAGGTCACATTCCTGATCCAATGTAAAGGGAGTTTCCCTGGAGTGTGGTGTTTGCCACCTTTTACTTTACAAGAGATAAGAGGAAAGGGAAGCAAGCAGAGAATTTGGGACCTCACACCACGAAGAAAGAAGCACCGGGAGCACAGCGTGTCCTTTGGGCCCAGGGTTCCCGCATGGAGAAGCTCCTATTCCAGGTAAAGGTTGATGAGAAAGACCTTCCTCCAGACCTGAAAGAGAAAGAAAGCTCCTGGAGCTGATGCCCTGAATTTGGGCTTCTAGTCTACCAGACTAAGAAAATTAATTTCTCTTTGTTAAAGCCAGCCACTTGTGGTATTTCTGTTATAGCAACACTAGGTAATTAAGACACCATGATTGACCTAGTTCAATCAAGATTGACTGTCTGGGCCAGATGGCAATTGGATACATGAACATATAAGGGTCCTGATAGCAATAAAATGAAGATAAGGGCTGTTGAGAAGGCAATCAACAGTGTATTCTATAGCTGGACCTACCCAAAACTCTATGCAGGGACTGTGTCCCCAGCCCCTACCCTGCTGACTAAACCAGATAAAGCCTCCTGACCTGAAATCATTTATTTGTACAGTAGGTTGTCCATCACCCTGAGAAGAGGGGTGTGGGCAAACAAAAAACCCTGGACTAATCAAGAACTTTATATGGAACTCAAGAATTGTCTCATTTGGCAGCAGGTGAAATTAGAGGATACAAGTGGAGCCTCTGAGATAAATTAATAGTGAAGCTCAAGAGTGAAAGTCTATGAGTTCTCCCTGCTTGCTGGGGCCACTGGGCTGCCTTGAACCTTCCTTTCTGAAATTTGTTTAGTCAGCATCCATGAGAAATCTTGTATCTGTCTCTACAATAATTTCCTTTCCTCCAACACCTACATCCACACACATCTGCTACATTTTCACTTGAGCTAGTTTTGAATTGCATCTTCATTTCTTCCAACGTATTTTCTTTGCCTGTAACAGAAACCATAGACTGCATTGGGGATGATCAGAACTGATTATCAGGTTTCCATGAACAGTGAAACACCCTATCCATATTCCAGGAGGGGACGCCAACAATCCCTCATATGCAGAGGCAGGACAGGTCAGTAAGCAATGTATGGGGAGCAGGGAAGGGATGATGAAATTTTAGTTCTAGAATGCCTGGTTTGATGTGGGTAAGGAAATAAAGTCATTATGTAACTTTATTGGAGAAAGACTTCTTTCTGCGGCCAACACGCTGAGGCTGCTTAAAGATAAGGTCAGAAAATGATCTTGGAAGATGTCAAATTGCAACACCAATTTGTTTCTCAGCAATGCCAGTTTTCTATGACGAAGGTATAGACACAGATTAACAGAGATTCTGATAATTAAAATAGAAACGTTTGAGAAGAATCAGATATGCCAAAGGGATTGGCAACACTGTTGTTTTCGTTGTGCAGCCTTCAGTCTCTTGTTCTCTTGTTAATGGCCTCTTGATTTCCTTTTAGGAAATCATACTCTCTGCTTTGAATAGTTGACAGGTGGCAAAAAAAGGATTGAAGTAATTGATCCAAAACCACAGATTATTCACTAGTGCTCAATGCCCGAATCTCCAGAGCTGCTCCGGGGCTTGTCATTTCTGAACCAGTATCTGAAGTTTTTTTCCATTGGTTTTGGGAGGAATGCCATATCCTCCAAATGAATTATCTATTTGCTTAAATCAGTGAGTTAGGAGGTTGTTAGTGTAGCTCAAGTGAAATAAGTTTATTCGGACCAGATGAGCGCACTCAATGTAGAAAGAAGATAATAGATTCTTCATGTTTTTAAGGGTATTATTTACACCATTTTGTGGTCGGTTAGATTTGGAGGTAAAGGGAGAGGAAAGCACTCAGGATGACTCTCACTTTGGGGCTTGAGCAAGTGTGAGGTTGGCAGTACTATTTGCTGAGACAGGGAATAATGGATAGGAAACATGGTTACTGGAAAAATTATGAATTTAGTTATACAAATACTGATTTGAGATGCCTTTACCACATCCAGGATGCAGTAGACCTATGTGGTCTACACTTTAGGAGAAGTTGATAGCAACTGCCAGAATCCTCCCAACCCTCATCGACTCCCTGTCCTGTTGAAAACCAAACCCACTGCCGTCGAGTCAATTACAACTTGTGGTGACCATGTAGGACACGTAGAACTGCCAAATAGCGTTTCCAAAGCCATAAATCTTTACAGAAGCAGATCTTTCTCCCATGGAGTGGCCAGTGGGTTCGAACCATCGACATTTGGGTTAGCAGCTGAGCATGAAACCACTTGATTTCGACTCATAGTGAGTGGCCTTATAGGAGAAAGTAGAACTGCCCCATAGGATTTCCAAGGCTGTAATCTTTACGGAAGTAGACTACCACGTCTTTCTTCCATGGAGCGGTTGCTGGGTTTGAACAGCTGACCTTTCAGTTAGGAGCCAAGCACTTAAGCACTGAGTTCCCAGGGCTCCTTCTTAACCACTTAGATAAAGGCTATTATGATAAGAAGATTCAAATGAAAGCTGTCTGAGATCTCCATTCCTAATAGAACACTGCTATACATTAAAAAAAAAAAAAAAGTGTTTAACAATGGGAAGTTGTAGAAATTAACTGCTAACATAAAAGACCTGAGAAATAAAGGCAGAGTGGAACAGTTAAACTTTGATTAAATAATGCTGATAATAGATAACCACAATAATCTCAATATAAGGTAACAATAATCATTTACTTAGGTCAGAAATCTGTATGGCTCAGCTGATCTGGATTGGGCTCAGCTGATTTGGCAGGGATTGCTCCTGCACTTATGGTCAGCTATGCATCAGCTAGATGGCTCTGCTAATTTGGATTACGTTTGCTCACATATCTGGTGGCACATGACCGTTTACTGATCTCAGATGTCTAGGATGAGATAACTGGTGCCACTCAGCTCTGCTCCACATGTCTCATCCCCCAGTGTGCTAGCCCAGGCATGTTCTCCTGGAGAGGACCAAAAGAGCATGCAAGCAGAAACATACAAGGTGTCTTGAGACCTACACTCAAAGCTGGCGCATCATCACTTCTATTGCATTCTATCAGCCAAAGCAAGTCACAAGAACATCCTAGATTTAAAGGGTAGAAAAATAGACTATATCTCTTTAGTAAGAATTATAAAGTCGTATGGCAAAGAGTGGAGGCTTAGTGGCACAATGGTTAAGCTTTTGGCTGCTGATGAAAAGCTTGGCAGTTCAAATCTACCAGCCCCTTCTTGGAAACCATGTGCGGCAAGTCTACTCTGCCTATTAGGGTTGCCATGAATCAGAATCAACTCAATGGGGATGGGTTTGGTTTTTTTGGTTTTATGGCAAAGAGTGTGACTACACAGAGTGGTATAGAATCGAGACCATTAAAACAACCAATTTTTATACACGGTGATTTCTATCACCTTCCCATTTAATTCTTCATATTGGCCAATATAGAAAGATTGATGGTACCTAGGTATAGCCATGGATTACTACATAATTATCAGGGTGTTGACTTTAATTCTTCTCTTCTTTTAGAAGTAATTTTTTTTTTCACTTCCAAATTACAGGGAGTCCCTGGGTTACGAACAAGATCTGTTCCTTAAGTGTGCTTTTAAGTCTTTAAGTCAAATTTGTAGGTAAGTTGGAACAGAGGCATACAGTTCTTATTTAGCCTTACTTTGGTGCAAGAAAGGAGTCCTGATGGTGCAGTGGCTAAGAGCTATGGCTGCTAACCAAAAGGCCGGCTATTGGAATCTGCCCGTCGTTCCCTGGAAAACCTGTGGGACAGCTCTACTCTGTCCTATAGGGTCGCTATGAGTCAGAAGTGACTGGACAGCACTAGGTTCGGTTTTTGGTTTAGTACAAGAAAGTTTCAAATGATATAAAAGTTGCACATGCAGCAAATGAAGGTGATTGTGATGAAGAATTTGTTGTGAGTACAGGTTGGTTCAATCATTTGAAAGTGAGGGCAAATTTTACATAACATTAAAGGGGAAGTACGAGCTGTCCCTAAATTAGATGTTCATAACCCAGGGACTGTCTGTAATAAAAATCGTGGCACTTGGTACAGAATTGGAACCCTGGTGGTGCAGTGGTTAAGAACTCGGCTGCTAACCAAAAGGTCCCCACTTCAAATCCACGAGCCACTCCTTGAAAACCCTATGGAGCAGTTCTACTCTGTTGTATAGGGTCGGTCTGAGTCGGAGTAGACTTCACGGCAATAGGTTTGTTTTTGTTTCGGTTTGGGACTTAGTTATTGATTTCACCAACAGATTTTTGTTTGTATCCATCAATCTTAAAAGTTTGCCTTCACTTGGCAGGGCAGATGAATACCATTACTGTCCTATTCAGGGAGAAGTCAACTCTATAATGGGATCTGCAACAGAATTTAATTTATAGGGACCTTGATCACCTCACTCTACTAATGTACATGATACAGTTTTACTATAATAATGATGCTAGTGACAGTAATCCCCAGAGGACAGAAAATTGAAAGTTCCCTCATATGTCTTCATATATATAAAAATGATGAAAGATAATTCTGACAAAACACAGAGTCCTGATACCTTGCTAGTTTAGTTCTAATAGTTCGAAGTATATTGGGGTATTATCGCTGGAAACTAGGAATAAATTGCATAAAGTAGAAGTTATCTGACATATACAAAAAGTTAGCTATGCCTACGGAAGAGGTATTTTTTTTTTTTTTTTAATTAGGTTGCCTAAGGCTACAAACAACAGAATGCATTAACTTGGCCTAAACAATCATGAAATTCACTGTCTCAACTTGTGAATGTTAGGTGGGGGCCCCAAGCTGGGACTCTAGCTCTGAGTCTCTGAGGTTCTCTCAACTCTGCCCTCCTTCTCGTGTCATTTTCATCTCAGCCTGTAGGTAGATGTAGCAGTTTTTGGTGGCACGTAAACAGGATTGTTCAGAGATCAAAAAAAAAAAAAAAAAAAACAGATAATCTTTACTGATAAATCTCCTCAAGGGAAAGGAAATATTTTCCAGAAGCTTTCAGATGGCTTTGGGAAGTTAATGACAAGCTCCACCTGCCTTATGGAGAAAATCCTACTCAGCCATCATCTTTTCAGGCAGTGATTATTGAGTGCCAATTGGGTGCCACTGACCAAGACAAGCACATTCCTGGTCTCATGCAGGTTGCTGTTGCTGCTGCTGTTAGCTGCTTTCAAGTTCTCCCAACTCATGCTGACCTCATGTGCAACAGAAATAAATGCTGCCTGGTCCTGCATCATTCCTATGATCAGTCGTGAGCTGGACCATTGTGATTCTTACTGCTTTCATTGGCTGATTTTTGGAAGCAGATCACTAGGCCTAGTCCATCTTACTCTAGAAGCTAGGCTGAAATCTGTCCAACATCATAGCAGCGCACAAGCCTCCACTGACAGAGTGGTGGTGGCTACGCAAGGTGCACTGACTGGAAATCAAACCTGGGTGTTCCTCAGGGAAAGAGAGAATTCTACCACTTAACCAGTACTACCCCCTCTTGAAATTTATTGTCCGCTTATTCCACAATAGGAACAAAGTACAAATACTATTCTCTGAGATTATAGAGTCTCTGGCATTAATATGTATTAAATATGAGTTATTAAGAGTCACTGGATGAAGCAAATGGTTAAGCAAGGAACTACTAACCGAGAGGAGGGCAGTTCAAACCCACCCAGGGGCACCTTGGAAGACAGGTCTAGTGATCTTCTGAAAGGTCACAGCCTTGAAAACCCTATGGAGCAATTCTACTCTGCACACATGGGGTCACCATGAGTCAGAATCAACTCTATGGCAACTAACCACAGCTAAGATTATTGGCTGATTTTTATTTTTCATTATTTGTGGTGGAAAAATCTTATCTAGATAAAATGAAACAAACAAAAAACACTTTTAAACCAATCACTGGCTTAGAATTGAGAGGCAAAAATTGAGACATAAAATGAAACAAACAAACATCCCCAAAACACTTTTAAACCAATCACTGGCTTAGAATTGAGAAGCAAGAATTGAGAAGGAAGTCTTCTGAATCATGTGGGGAAGCTTATTCCATCAAAGAAATAAGGAATGGCTGAATCAGTAACCAACAGTTTCTGTCGCAGATGGCTGAATTAGTAACCAACAGTTTCTGTCACAGATGGCTGTGTACGAACTGTGCGCAAACAGATGCTGAAGACCCTTATGAAGTTACAAGCAAATTCACTCACAAGCTGAAACCTGCCCAATTACAATTTCACCTAAAGCTTCATCAGGGGCTTCTTATGTCAGTTTAGAAGATTTTCTCATTGTTTTGTATACTAGCTGGCATTAGCTCTAAGTAGGTTGCTAAAATATCACAATCCTTATTCGGGTATACTTAAATTATGGTGTAAAAGGGAAACAGCCATCTTAAATAAAACCATAAACAGTATTTCTGTGGTTCTGAATCTGAAACACATTTATATATCTAGCCTGCTGCTCATCCTCTAAGCTTTAGACTTTTATGTCCAGCTGCCTATGTTAGTTTATGCATGTCTTAAAAAGCCTCCTTAAACTCATCATGTCCAAAACTAAACTCATGATCTCCATTTCATGTCCATGTTCACAATCTTAATGTCTGCAATCATTTACCACCTTAATCCCTAATCCTTCACTTCTACTTCCTATATTCCTACCATTACTACCACTACAATCATCGGCTCTTTCCTGGACTTCCCCCAGAATGTTACATCTCTTCTAATTCCACCCAGCCAGAGTGACCTTTTTGAAACATAAATTTATTCAGGTCATTTGCCTGTTTAAAACACTTCGATGGGTTCCTTTGGCTTATAAGATCAAGACTAAAAGTCTTTAATATGCCTGCAAGATATCCCAGGGTCTTGTCTCCACTTACCTCTTTAGCTTCATTTCACACCTCTCTTTGCATTCTTCTCTCTACTCAGCCAAATTGGCCTGATCTTTTTCCCAACCAGAGAGTGAGGGGGACCAACTATATTAGGTCCTTTCTATTGTGAAGGGGACAATAATTTGTCCTTATCAGAATAAAGTTGCATTCTATATCCACCTTCCTTCTATAGATCTTTGCCCATGGATTAAATGAATGCCTTATACACACATACACACAATAACATTGTACCCAACATTGCCTCCATCAAAATATTCTGTCCCCAGTAAAAGAAATGAGGAAATATATCAGTATTCATGGATTTACTGAACTAATCAGGTGCTCCATAATCCTATAACATCTGGGTGATTTCTCTTTTTATTCCTCTATTTTTCATTTATACCCATTCATATTATCTCACTATTTTATCCATTTATGTCCCAACAGTATATTTTAATGGTTTTTGACGAATGTTTTTTTAAAAATATGTTACATTTTCTTTATCCTTCAATATTGTCAAAATGTACTAAAGTGTTTTGTTTACTTATAATAAGGCAGAATGCTCCTTAGAAGCAAGGATGGCAAGACTACTCCTCATATGCTCTGGACATGTTATCAGGTGGGATCAGTCCCTGGAGAAGGATATCATGCTTGGTAAAGTGGAGGGTCAGCAAAAAAAAGAAAAATCCTCAAATGAGATGGATTGACACAGTGGCCGCAACAGTGAGTTCAGGCATAACAACTATTGTGAGGACGGCACACAGCCGGGCACTGTTTTGTTCTGTTGTACATAAGATCACTATGAGTGGGAACTCACTGGATGGCACCTAACAACAACAGGAACAAACAACAAGGCAAGGCCTTCAGAAAATGTTAAGGCTGTTAGGGTTATTGCCGTCTACTCCAAGGACCCCAGAGTATAGTTTCATTCTTTGTATTTTTTTAATTTTTATTTTGTTGTTGTTGAGGATATACACAGCAAAACATACACCAATTCAACAGTTTCTTCATGTACATTGTAGTGACATTGATTACATTCTTCGAGTTGTGCAACCATTCTCATCCTCCTTTTCTGAGGTTTTCCTCCTGCATTAACATAAACTCACTGCCCTCTAAGGTTTCTGTCTAATATGAGTTCCTGTTGTGACTTTGATCATTTAGAGATAGTTCTTAAAAGAGCCCCAGTGATCAAGGCAGACATTTTTTACTAGTTAAGCTAAAGTATTGTTTGGTTTTAAGAAGACATCAGGGGATATTTATTCTTTTTCTTTTTTCGCAGTCTTTTGTTTCAACAGCCATTTCTCATTGCTGTCAGTGTGCTGGCTTTTTTTTTTTTTCCTGCTTTTAATTGGCTGCCATGTGTTTCAGGTCATTCTAAGTGTTCTAAACGAATGCAATCCCTTGGCTTCAAGACTTTCTTATAAGTAAAATCTTGCATTTTATGGCTCTTTTACTCCAGCTGAAAGGTTTTATTCATGTGTATCTGGTTTGAGTTTCCGGATAATTAAATTCGTGGAATACTTGTCTTCTAATAAATAAAACATAAAATAAGATGATTCTTTTATTTTCTTATCCCCACATACCATCTCTTTAAGACTGATGCAATTTATATAATATATATTTTGCATTGAGAAGACCATTATAATTTGAATACTTGTTCATTTTATAAATATTTTATAATTTCTTAAAAACCAAATCCTGGCCAAATCAGATGTCCTTGGTGTACTAGTTATTCTATCATGGTACATTTTTCTTTCTTTGAATGATGCCATTTGACATAAGAAGGTGGCTTATATTGAATAACTCCCTCGTGATCCTAAAGAATTAAGAGCATTTTAGAGATGACTTCACGATTCCAAGAGATGTCTTGTGATAGTGCGTGTCTCTGGTTCATTGACCTGGTTTTAGATTCCTAAGCACTAGGTTCTTAAGTTGGAAAAGAATCTGATTATTGCTCTAAGGATTAAGACAATGGGACACGGACATTCACACAGGTCTTTACTTTTATCAGTGTAGCCCCACAATTTAAGGAGTGTGTACATGGGCTAAGCAGGAGAGGGAGAAGGAGTGGATTCTCTGTCTATTATTTTGAGGGTAGATGTAGCTACTCATTATTTAGCATGTATAACTTTCCTTCTACCCTCTCCTCCTTTTGTTCTCTTCTGTCTATAATGTCCCCACCATCACTACCCTCTCCTTTAACTGCAGGCCCACTCCATAATGTGAATTAATTTGTGGAGAAATTATGGTTATGCTTGGAGAAGGCAAGAGAGAAACATTTGGCTCTTTTCCCCCATCTCAAGCTCCAGTTATCCCTACTGTGGTTTAATTTTATTTCTAGGATTTGGATCAACGAATTTGTAGGGAACACAAAGCCAGTTTTCTCAGTTTATTGACCTTCTGTTGAAAGCAGACACAATTTAGCCAACATCTGGACAGTATTTGTCAAGGCCAAGTGTAACTCAAATTCAGGCCAGAGAACAAGTTGGTGCATTTGTTAGCTAAGCTATCGGATGGGCTTTAAAAAAAAAAAAAAAAAAAGCCAGCTGCTTTTAGTCACATGCTTGGTTTATTTTCAGCAAGGCTTTGATTTTTTGAGCAAACTGATGTGGATACATTATATTTTCTTTCTTTCTGGTACCTGTAGGAAATTTTGCACCTAGAAGTTGCTCTTGAATCCAGGTTTCTCCTACTGACTACACTACTTATTGTTTTGGCAGTGGCTAACTTTGGCAGCTGCATTAACTCTTTGAAATGTGAGCTTTCTGTTTATTTATAAGGACCATTATAGACTGTTACGCTCTCATAGACTGTTGCACTGACCTGGTAGAGGTGATGAATGGAGGGCCTTCTAGCCACATTAAGTAACTTGGTTTTGCTATGGAGGGCAGATGGGAACTGAGGAATGCATTGTTGGAGAGGTGAAGACATGGGTTATGAAACGTCTGTCAAGGGGAGGTTGGAGTTATTTATGCAAACAGTGCCGAGATCATCAGGTACATATTTGTGTGTGGCCTAAGTGGCAGAAAAGGGGACATTGATCTTTGGTTTTGAAGGCTTTTAAAGGTGATAACAAAAAAACAAAACCAAACCCACGGCCGTCAAGTTGATTCCAACTCATAGCGACCCTATAATATATTTAAATTCCTTGTTTGTATAATTGAAACAAAAACACTTTTCAATGTTAAGGGTAAAAAAAAAAAAAATTTTTTTTTTTTTAAAAAGGGTAGACACTACTAATGAAGGAGAGTGCTGAAAAACACCTGATTTAGGCAAAAACTTGTCAGTACAAGTTTAATAAATATATTCTTTCCATTGTCTTATTTGTGACATTTAAACCAAAATAACTATGTATGAAAATGTTTAAACCCCAACTTCTTGTGGATATAAAGTTAGCATTAGCCATAAAGTAAATTATTGTTGTTAGGTGCTATTGAGTTGGTTCCGACTCATAACAGCCCTATGTACAACAGAACGAAACACTGCCGGGTCCTGCACCATTCTCAAGATCATTGCTATGAGTTTGAGCCCACTGTTGCAGCCACTGTGTCAATCCATCTTAGTGAACGCCTTCCTCTTTTTAGATGACCCACTACCTTACCAAGCTTGATGGCCTTCTATAGGGACTGGTCTCTGATAATATGTCCCAAGTATGTGAGATAAAATTTTGCCATCCTCGCTAGCAAGGAACAGTCTGGCTATACTTCTTCCAAGGCAGATTTGTTTGTTCTTCTGGCAGTCGACGATATATTTAATATTCTTCACCATCTTCGCCATCACCATAATTCAAAGGCATCAATTCTTCTTCTGTTTTCCTTATTCTTTGTCTAGCTTTCACATGCATATGAGGCAATTGAAAATATCATAGACTGGGTCAGGCAGACCTTAGTCCTTGACATGGATTGAATTCTGTCCCCAAAAAATACATGTCAACTTGGTCAGGCCAGAATTCACAGTATTGTGTGGTTGTCCTCCATTTTGTGATTGATACAATTTTCCTATATGTTGTAAATCCTAATCTCTGCCTGTGGTTAATAAGGCAAGTTGGGATCATGATGAAGAGGAGTAGGGTGGGATGTAAAACCCTTGCTCAGGTCACATCTCTGATCCAATGTAAAGGGAGTTTCCCCAGGGTGTGGGGAAAGGAAGCAAGCAGAGAGTGAGGGGAGCAAAGTGCAACCAGGAGAGCAGCTCCGGGAGCAAAGCACATCCTTTGGACCCGAGATTCCTGTGCAGAGAAGCTCCTAGACCATGGGAAGATTGATGACAAGGTCCTTCCCCTCGAGCTGACAGAGAAAGAAAGCCTTCCACTGGAATTTGGACTTCTAACCTACTAGACTGTGACAGAATAAATTTCTCTTTCTTAAAGCCATCCACTTGTAATATTTCTGTTACAGCAGCACTAGGTAACTAAGACAGTCCTCAAAGTGACATTTTTGCTTTTAAACACTTTAAAGAGATCTTTTGCGACAGATTGCCCAGTGCAATATGTTGTTTGATTTCTTGACTGCTGCTTCCATGGGTGTTGACTGTAGACCCAAGTAAAATGAAATCCTTGACAACTTCAATATTTTTTCCATTTATCCTGATGTAGCTTATTGGTCCAGTAGTGAGGATTTTTGTTTTCTTTAGGTTGAGGTGCAATTGATCTTCATCAGTAAGTGCTTCAAGTCCTCTTCACCTTCTGCAGGCAAGGTGGTATCATATGCAAAACGCAGGTTGTTAATGAGGCTTCCTCCAATCTTGATGCCATGTTCTTCTTCATACAGTCCAGTTTTTTTAATTATTTGCTCAGCATACAGATTGAACAGGTATGGTGAAAGGATATAGCCCTGGCACACATCTTTTCTGATTTTAAATGCAGCATCCCCTTGTTATGTTCGAATGACTGCCTCTTGATCTATGTACAGGTTCATCATAAGCACAATTAAGTGTTCTGGAATTACCATTCTTCCCAATGCTATCCGTAATTTGTTATGATCCACACAGTCAAATGCCTTTGCATAGTCAATAAAATGCAGACAAACATCTTTCTGGTATTCTCAGCTTTCACTGAGATCCATCTGGCATCAGCAATGATATCCCTCATTCCACGTCCTCTTCTGAATCTGGTTTGAGTTTCTGGTAATTCTGTCAACGTACTGCTGCAACTGCTTTTGAATGATCTTCAGCAAAATTTTACTTGCATGTGTGTCTTAGTCATCTAGTGCTGCTGTAACAGAGATACCACAAGTGCATGGCTTTAATAAAGAGAAATTTATTCTCTCACAGTCTAGCAGTTTACAAGTCCAAATTCAGAGTGTCAGCTCCAGTGGACGGCTTTCTCTCTCTGTCGGCTCTGGAGGAAGATTCTTTGTCATCGATCTTCCCCTGTTCAAGGAACTTCTCAGGCGCAGAGTCCCCAGGTCCAAGGGACGTGCCCTGTTCCTGGTGCTGCTTCCTTGGTGGTATGAGGTCCTCAATTCTCTGCTTGCTTCCCTTTCTTTTTTATCTCCTGAGAGATAAAAGATGGTGCAGGCCCCACCCCAAGGAAACTCCCTTTACATTGGATCAGGGATGTGACCTGGTAAGGGTGTTACGATCCCACCCTAATCCTCTTTAGCATAAAATCACAATCATAAAATGGAAGACAACAACAGAATACTGAGAATCATGGCCTAACCAAGTTAATACACACATTTTTGGGGGAATATAATTCAATTTATGACAGTGTGATATTAATGATGTTGTTCAATAATTCCCTCATTCTGTTGGATAACCTTTCTTTGGAATGGGCAGCAAATATGGATCTCTTTCAGTTGGTTGGCCAGGTAGCTGTCTTCCAGATTTCTTGGGATAGATGACTGGTCACTTCCAGTGCTGCATCCATTTGTTGAAACATCTCAATTGGCCTTCTGTCAGTTCCTGGACCCTTGTTTTTCACCAATGTCTTCAGTGTAGCTTGGGCTTCCTGTTTCAATACCACTGGTATTTGTTCATGCGCTACCTCCTGAAATAGTTGAATGATGACCAATTCTTTTTTGGTACAGTGATTCTGTGTATTCCTTCCATCTTCTTTTGATGCTTCCTGAGTCTTTCAATATTTTCCGTAGAATCCTTCAAAATTGCAGCTCGAGGCTTGAATTTTTTTCTTCAGTTCATTCAGACTGAGAAATGCTGAGCATATTCTTCACTTTTGGTTTTCTAACTCCAGGTCTTTGCACATTTCATTGTAATACTTTACTTTGTCTTCTTGAGCTGCCCTTGGAAATCTGTTCAGCTCATTTATGTCATTATTTCTTCCATTTACTTTAGCTACTCTCTGTGCAAGAGCAAGTTTCAGAGTTTTTCTGTCATTCATTTTAGTGTTTTCTTTCTTTCCTGTCTTTTTAATGACCTTTTTCTTTCTTTATGTATGATGTTCTTGATGTCATCTCACAACTTGTCTGGTGTTGGGTCACTAGTATTCAATGCATCAAATCTGTTCTGAGATGGTCTCTAAATTCAGGTGAAAGTGATAGGGTCACTATGAGTAGAATCAACTTGATGGCAACAGGTATACTCAAAGTCGTCATTTGGCTCTTGTGGACTTGTTTTAATTTCTTCAGTTTCAACTTGAACTTACATGTGAGCAATTGATGGTCTGTTCCACAGTCAGCCCCTATTGTTCTGGCTGATAATATTGAGGTTTTCCGTTGTCTTTTTCCACAGATGTAGTCGATTTGAATCCTGTATTCTCCTTCAGGTGAGGACCACACGTATAGTTCTCATTTATATTGTTGGAAAGAGGTATTTGCAATGAATAAGTTGTTGGTCTTGCAAAATTCTATCATGCAATCTCTGGCTGCATTTCTATCACCAAGGCCATATTTTTCAAGTACTGATCCTTCTTTATTTCTGACTTTTGCATTCCAATCACCAGTAATTATCAGTGCATCTTAATTGCGTGTTGGATTAATTTCAGACTGCAGAAGTTGGTAAAAATCTTCATCTTTGCCATTAGTGATTGGTGCATAAATCTGAAAAATTGTCATATTAACTGGTCTTCCTTGTAGGTGTATGGTATTATCAGTGACAGCTTTGTACTTCAGGACAGACCTTGAAATGTTCTTTTAGACAATGAGTGTGATGCTATTACTCCTCGATTTGTCATTCCTGGCATAGTAGGCCATATGATTGTCTGATTCAAAATGGCCAACACCAGTTCAGTTCACTATGCAAAAAAAAAAGAAAAAAAAAATTTTTTTTTTTTCTACTTTGAGGGGATACCTGATGGCACCATCGTTAAGAGTGACAGTTCTTCCCAAGTCATATTTTGAGTGTCTTCCAACTTGAGGGGCTCATCTTCCAGCACTATACCAGACAATGTTCCTGAGCTAATCATAAGGTTTTCACTGGCCAATTTTTTTTTTTTTTTTTTTCCAGAAGTAGACCACCAGTTCCTTTTTCCTAGTCTATCTTAGTCTGGAAGCTCTACTGAAACCTGTCCACCAAATGTGACCCTGCTCGTATTTGAAATATTGGTGGCATAGCTTCCAACATCACAGCAACATGTAAGCTGCCACAGTACAACAAACTGACAGACTGACAGACAAGGTTAGTAAATAACACAATACTTAAAAGTCCTTTTGTATTTTTTCATGTTATCTGATTTAAAAAGTTTTTTTTGTTGTTGTTTTCGAGATGTTATTTAATTCTTTTCAGTCTCCTGACTACCTTAGGTACATACATATATAGGTGACACATACTTAACAGGACTTCAGAGAGCTTTAAGAGAATAATGCCTTTGCCATCATATTCCACTGTGGAAACATAACTTGGGAAGGAGCCAGGTTGTTCATCTTCAGAGCTGAAAGAGGACAAAGGGCTGAACTGAAGGGGAATTGCTGATTCCCCCCTTAGCTTGGCCAGTATGGCCACTTCATCAGAGGTTGCTGAATGAGGTGGAATTAAAAAAAAAAAAAAACTCATTTGCAGTTCACTTTCAAGTTGGGTAGGTCAAAATTTTAGACTAAGTTTTGTAAAGTTAACTGCTGATAATGCCTTTGATTAGAATCTAATACAGTGGTCATAAAATAGAAAATCACATAAATCCCCTTTGGGAACAATTCGATTATTGGGAAAATGCTTGATGGATGACATTTTCTTCACCTTTTCCCTTGAACATCTTAAATAGATACAAGTTATTCTTTCAAGGTCTCTACAGTGACTGACCTGATTTTTATGTATTCTAAAAATATTTTTCTCCCACAGCAGATGCCCAACACTCATATTAAATAAGGAGACTGCAGAGTGAAATACCGTTAATCTATTTGTTGGGGTAAGCAATTTTCTAACAGTGTGTGAGTGCCCTACAACATTTTACTCTGTTAGAGTACATTCATACTTAGTTTTTAAAAAGCTAATGAAAATCTGTGTTCATCAAAGAATTTGGTTACTAAATCAGTGAAACTTGAAGAAAATCCCCCAATTCTTTCCCATAATGTAGAGCTGGAAAAATTCAATAAAGTACATTACTTGGGTTTCTGAAAAAAAAAAAAATTTTTTTATGGTGCTTTAAGTGAAAGTTTACAAATCAAGTCAGTCTCTCACACAAAAACTTATATATACCTTGCTACATACTCCCATATGCTCTCCCCCTAAGGAGACAGCCTGCTCCCTCCCTCTACTCTCTCTTTTCGTGTCCATTTTGCCAGTATCTAACCCCCTCTACCCTCTCATCTCCCGTCCAGGCAGGAGATGCCGACATAGTCTCAAGCATCCACCTGATCTATGAAGCTCACTCCTCACCAGCACCCCTCTCCATCCCATTGTCCAGTCCAATCCATGTCTGAAGAGTTGGTTTTAGGAATGGTTCCTGTCCTGGGCCAACAGAAGGTCTGGGGACCATGACCACTGGGATCCTTCCAGTCTCAGTCAGACCATTAAGTCTGGTCTCATGAGAATTTGGGGTCTGCATCCCACTGCTCTCCTGCTCCCTCAGGGGTTCTCCATTGTGTTTCCCGTCAGGGCAGTCATTGGTTGTAGACGGGCACCATCTAGCTCTTCTGGTTTCAGGCTGATGTAGTTAGTCTCCGGTTTATGTGGCCCTTTCTGACTCTTGGGCTCATAATTACTTTGTGTCCTTGGTGTTCTTCATTTTCCCTTGATGCAGGTAGGTTGAGACCAATTGATGCATGTTAGATGGCTGCATGCTACCATTTAAGACCCTAGACACCTCTCTCCAAGGTGGGATGCAGAATGTTTTCTTAATAGATTTTATTATGCCAATTGACTTAAATGTCCCCTGGAACCATGGTCCCAAAACCCCCGCTCCTGCTACACTGGCCTTCAAAGCATTCAGTTTATTCAGGAAACTGCTTTGCTTTTGGTTAGTCCAGTTGTGCTGACCTCACCTGTATTGTGTGTTATCTTTCCCTTCACCTAAAGTAGTTCTCATCTGCTATCTAATTAGTGAACACCTCTCCTACCCTCCCTCCCTCCCCCCTCTTGTAACTATCAAAGAATATTTTCTTATCTGTTTAAACTATTCCTTGAGTCCTTATAGTGATCTTATACAATATTTGTCCTTTTGTAACTGACTTTCACTCAGCATAATGCCTTCCACGTTTCTCCACGTTATGAAATGTTTCAGAGATTCATCACTGTTCTTTATCAATGTGTAGTAGAATATGCCATAATTTATTTATCCATTCATCTGTTGATGGGCACCTTGGTTGCTTCCATCTTTTTGCTATTGTAAACAGTGCTGCAATAAACATGGGTGTGCATATATCTGTTCGTGTAAAGGCTCATATTTCTCTAGGATATATTCTGAGGAGTGGGATTGCTGGATCGTATGGTAGTTCTATTTCTAGCATTTTAAGGAATACACAGAGTCATTATACCAAAAAGAATTAGTCAATATTCAACCATTTCAAGAGGTGGCAAATGATCAGGAACCGATGGTACTGAAGGAAGAAGTTCAAGTTGCTCTGAAGGCATTGGTGAAAAACAAGGTTCCAGGAATTGATGGAATATCAATTGAGATGTTTCAACAAACAGATGCAGCACTGGAGGTGCTCACTCATGTATGCCAAGAAATATAGAAGACAGCTTGCTGAGAAAATGACTGGAAGAGATCCATATTTATACCTATTCCCAAAAAGGTGATCCAACCAAATGTGGAAATTATAGAACAATGTCATTAATATCACACGCAAGCAAAATATTGCTGAAGATCATTCAAAAACGGCTGCAGCAGTACATCAACAGGGAACTGCCAGAAATTCAGGCCGGTTTCAGAAGAGGATGTGGAACCAGAGATATCATTGCTGATGTCAGATGGATCCTGGCTGAAAGCAGAGAATACCAGAAGGATGGTTACCTGTGTTTTATTGACTATGCAAAGGCATTCGACTGTGTGGATCATAACAAATTATGGATAACACTGCGAAGAATGGGAATTCCAGAACACTTAATTGTGCTCATCAGGAACCTTTACATAAATCAAGAGGTAGTTGTTCGGACAGAACAAGGGGATACAGATTGGTTTAAGGTCAGGAAAGGTGTGCGTCAGGGTTGTATTCTTTCACCATACCTATTTAATCTGTATGCTGAACAAATAATATGAGAAGGTGGACTAGATGAAGAAGAACGGGGCATCAGGATTGGAGGAAGATTCATTAACAACCTGAGTTATGCAGATGACACAACCTTGCTTGCTGAAGGTGAAGAGGACTTGAAGCACTTACTGATGAAGGTCAAAGACCACAGCCTTCAGTATGGACTGCACCGCAACCTCAAGAAAACAAAATTCCTCACAGCTGGACCAATGAGCAACATCATGATAAATGGAGAAAAGATTGAAGTTGTCAAGGATTTCATTTTACTTGGATCCACAATCAACAGCCATGGAAGCAGGAATCAAGAAATCAAAAGACGCATTGCATTGGGTAAATCTGCTGCAAAGGACCTCTTGAAAGTGTTGAAGAGCAAAATGTCACCCTGAAGACTAAGGTGTGCCTGACCCAAGCCATGGTATTTTCAATTGCATCATATGCATGTGAAAGCTGGACAGTGAATAAGGAAGACGGAAGAAAAGTTGACGCCTTTGAATTGTGGTGATGGCAAAACATATTGAATATACCATGGACTGCCAAAAGAACGAACAAGTCTGTCTCGGAAGAAGTGCGGCCAGAGTGCTCCTTAGAGGCAAGGATGGTGAGACTGCGTCTTACATACTTTGGACGTGTTGTCAAGAGGGATCAGTCCCTGGAGAAGGACATCATGCTTGGCAGAGTACAGGGTCAGTGGAAAAGAGGAAGACCCTCAACGAGGTGGATTGACACAGTGGTTGCAACAATGAGCTCAAGCATAACAAGGATTGTAAGGATGGCTCAGGACCAGGCAGTGTTTCATTCTGTTGTGCATAGGGTCGCCATGAGTCAGAGCTGACTCGAGCGTACCTAACAACAACAGCAAGGAAGCACCAAATAGATTTCCAAAGTGGTTGTACCATTTTACATTCCCACCAGCAGTGTAGAAGTGTTCCAATCTCTCCACAGCATCTCCAATATTTATTGTTTTGTTTTTTCTTGGATTAATTCTAGCCTTGTTGGGTGAGATGAAATCTCATTGTAGTTTTGATTTGCATTTCTCTAATGGCTAATAGTCATGAACATTTCCTCATGTATCTGTTAGCTACCTGAATGTCTTCTTTGGTGAAATGTCTGTTCATATCTTTTGCCCATTTCATAATCGGGTTATTTGTCTTTTTGTAGTTGAGTTTTTGCAGCATCGTGTAGGTTTTAGAGATCAGGTGCCGATCGGAAATGTTATAGCTAAAAATTTTTTCCCAGTCTGTAGGTAATATTTTTACTCTTTTGGTGAAGTCTTCTTTGGATGAGCATAGGTGTTTGATTTTTAGGAGCTCCCAGCTATCTAGTTTTTCTTCTACATTGTTGGTAATGTATTATATAGTGTTTATACCATGCATTAGGACTCCTAACCTTGCCCCTATTTTTTTCTGCCATGATCTTTATCGTTTTAGATTTTATATTTAGGTCTTTGATCCATTTTGAGCTCGTTTTTGTGAGTGGAGTGACATATGGGTCTTGTTTCATTTTTTTGCAGATGGATATCCAGTTATGCCAGCACCATTTGTTAAAAAGACTGTCTTTTCCCCATTTAACTGTTTTGAGGCCTTTGTCAGATATCAACTGCTCATATGTGGATGGATTTATGTCTGGATTCTCAATTCTGTTCCATTGGTCTATGTATCTGTTGTACCAGTACCAGGCTGTTTTGACTGCTGTGGTGGTACAATAGATTCTAAAATCAGGTGGAGTAAGGCCTCCCACTTTGTTCTTCTTTTTCAGTAATGCTTTACTTATCCGGGGCCTCTTTCCCTTCCATATGAAGTGAGTGATTTGTTTCTCCATCTCATTAAAGAATGTCATTGGAATTTGGATCGGAATTGCATTAAATGTATAGATTGCTTTTGGTGAAATAGACATTTTTATAATGTTAAGTCTTCCTATCCATGACCAACGTATGTTTTTCCACTTATGTAGGCCTGTTTTGGTTTCTTGCAGATATGTATTGTAGTTTTCTTTGTATAATTCTTTTACATGTCTGGTAAGATTTATTCCTAAGTATTTTATCTCCTTGGGTACTAATGTAAATTACATTGATTTGGTGAATTCCTCTTCGATGTTCTTTTTGTTGGTGTAGAGGAATCCAACCGATTTTTGTGTGTTTATCTTGTATCCCGATACTCTGCTGAACTCTTCTATTAGTTTCAGTAGTTTTCTGGAGGATTCCTTAGGGTTTTCTGTGTACAGGATCATGTCATCTGCAAATAGAGATAATTTTATTTCTTCCTTGCCAATCTGGATGTTCTTTATTTCTTTATCTAGCCTAATTGCTCTGGCTAGGACTTCCAGCACAATGTTGAATAAGAGTGGTGATAAAGGGCATCCTTGTCTGGTTCCCTATCTCAAGGGGAATGTTTTCAGGCTCTCTCCATTTAGAATGATGTTGGCTGTTGTCTTTGTATAAATACCCTCTATTATGTTGAGGAATTTTCCTTCTATTCCTATTTTGCTGAGAGTTTTTATCATGAATGAGTGTTGAACTTTGTCAAATGCCTTTTCTGCATCAATTGATAAAATCACGTGATTCTTGTCTTTTGTTTTATTTATGTGATGGATCACATTAATTGTTTTTCTAATGTTGAACCATCCCTGAATACCATGTATGAATCTCGCTTGGTCATGGTGGATTATTTTTTTGATATATTGTTGAATTCTATTGGCTTGAATTTTGTTGAGGATATTTTCATCTAAGTTCATGAGGGATATAGGTCTGTAATTTTCTTTTTTTGTGGTGTCTTTACCTGGTTTTGGTATCAGGGATATGGTGGCTTCATAGAAAGAGTTTAGTAGTATTCCATCCTTTTCTATGCTCTGAAATACCTTTAGTAGTTGACTTGATGGCACTGGGTGTTGGGTTAGTAGTGGTGTTTACTCTGAAAGTTTGGTAGAACTCTGCAGTGAAGCTTTCCAGACCAGGTGTTTTTTTGGGCGGGGAGTTTTTTGAATACCTTTTGGATCTCTTCTTTTTTTATGGGTCTGTATAATTGTTCTGCCTGTGATTGTGTTAGTTTAGGTAGGTAGTGTGTTTCTAGGAGTTCATCCATTTCTTCTAGGTTTTCAAATTGGTTAGAGCACAAATTTTCGTGGTAATCTGGTACAATTCTTTTAATTTCAGTTGGGTCTGTTGTAGTATCGCCTATCTCATTCCTTGTTTGGGTTATTTGCTTCCTCTACTGTTTTTCTTTTGTAAATTCGGTCAGTGGTTTCTCAATTTTGTTGATTTTTTCAAAGAACCAGCTTTTGGTCTTGTTAATTCTTTCGATTGTTTTTCTGTTTTCTATTTCATTTAATTCTGCTTTAATTTTTATTGTTTTCTTCTGGTGCCTGTGGGTTTCTTTTGTTGCCTTCTATTGTTCAAGTTGTAGGGATAATTCTTTGATTTTGGCCCTTTCTTCTTTTTGTATGTGTGCATTTATTGATATAAATTGACCTCTGAGCACTGCTTTCACTATATCCCAAATGTTCTGATAAGAAGTGTTTTCATTCTCATTGGAGTCTATGATTTCTTTATTCCATCCTTAATGTTTTCTATAATCCAGTCTTTTGTGAGCAGGGTATTGTTCAGTTTCCAAGTGTTTGATTTCTTTTCCCTGCTTTTTCTGTTATTGATTTCCACTTTTATGGCCTTATGGTCAGGGAAGATGCTTTGTAATATTTCAATGTTTTGGATTCTGTTAAGGCTTGCTTTATGACCTAATATGTGGTCTATTCTAGAGAGTGTTCCATGTGCACTAGAAAAGAAAGTATACTTGGTTGCTGTTGGGTGGAATGTTCTGTATATGTCTACGAGGTCAATTTGGTTGATTGTGGCATTTAGATCTTCCATGTCTTTATTGAGCTTCTTTCTGGATGTCCTGTCCTTCACCAAAAGTGGTGTGTTGAAGTCTCCTACTATTATTTTGGAGCTGTCTATCTCACTTTTCAATGCTGATAGAGTTTGTTTTATGTATCTTGCAGCCCTGTCATTGGGTGCATAAATATTTTTTAAGGTTTCTTCAGTTTTGAAATTCTTTTATCTGATTTTTCTTCAAATATGTTAGTGCCAAGTGATTTAACTTCAAGTTCAGAAATTCTGGCTTCTACTTGCTCAATTCTCCTCCTCTGACTTTCTATTGAGTTGTCTAATTCTGTAGTTTTATTGTTAATGTTCTGAATTTCTGATTGTTGCCTGTCTATGGATGTTTCCAGCCTATTAAATTTTTCATTATGTTCCTGATTAATCTTTTTAATTTCTTCAATTGCTTTATCTGTGTGTTGCTTGGCTTGTTCTGCGTATTGCCTCATTTCCTCCCTGATGTCTTGAAGGGTTCTGTATATTAATCTTTTGTATTCTGCCTCTGTTAATTCCAGGAATGCACTTTCATCTAGAAGATCCCTGGATTCTTTGTTTTGAGAGCTTGTTGAGGTGATCATGGTCTGTTTCTTTATGTGACTTGATATTGACTGTTGTCTCTGAGCCATCGATAAGTTATTGTTTTAGTTTATGCTTGCTTACTGTGTCGTAGCTTCTTGCTTGGTTTTGTTTTGATATGCCCAAATGGGGTGTTTGAGTGAGCTAGCTTGATCATTTTCACCTTTGGAGCTCTGAAGTCCTGTCCCCAGGTGGCTAGAGCTGTTATCAGGTGTATCAGTCTAGGAGTGCATTCACTTTTTTTTTTTTTTCAGCTCCATTCAGCTCAGGTGTCTAGGTAACTGATCATCAAGTGTGTGGTACAGGCTCTGTCCTACAGTCTTAGAAGGGCAGGGGTGATTGGTGTATATACCGGTATCTGATTGCAGCAGGGGGTCACACTCTGAACAAGGAAGGGGGCTGAGAACTGACCTCCGAATGTCTCTGAGGAAAGTGTATCCCCATTCCATAGAGAGTGCTGGTGGGTGGGTCCTGCAGATGGACCATGGACACCCAATGTTTTTGGTCATAAGGACTGGGAAGTACCACTTATCTTTGGATCCCTGTTACGGGTGGCTGGGTGACCTGAGTGGAGTTACCAGTCCTTAGGCCCCTGATGTGGGTAGGTGAGGACCCTGTTTAATAGGCAAAGCAATGTCCAACATCAAACACCCACCTCTCCACCGCACAGCTGAAATGGTTGGAGTCTGCCAACAAGGGCCTATTCTCCCAAAATAGGCCCACACAGGTCCATGCAGAAGGGAAAATTGCTTAAAATCTGTGGATTGATTATGCCTGGACAGGAGCCGCTTCTGTCCTGAGCTCACCTGGTGAGTGGAGCTGGCAAATTATCTTTTCCCCCAACTGCAAATTTTTTCCTTCTCCAAGGCTGGGAGGATGGCTCTAGGTGCTCAGTAGTGCCTATCTCAGGCCCAGGGAATTCAGCCGCTGAAGCCGGCTTGGTGGTGCGGGGCAAGGTAAAATATGTGCAAGTACTTAGCTTTTGCTGAGAGCACCGTTTCTCTGGTTCTGGAGGTGTGAGTAGGCTCTGTGGCTGGCTGCTTCTCCCTGAGTAAACTGCAGCCAAACACTAGTACCAGCCCACCCCCACTCCTCTGGGACTGGTGCCTGAGGGCTCCCAGCGATTCAGATCCAGTAACTCCTCTCTGCTTCTGAACTGTCTCTTCCTCCCCCTGCCCCTCTGTTCATTTTCTAAGCTTGCATTTGATGCTCAGGGCTCCTAGCTTGTCACAAATATACTTGTTTCACTTGTTTTTTGGGGGGTCTTTGTTGTAAGAGGGCTTGCAGGAAGTGTCTGTCTATTCCGCCATCTTGGCTCCACCTGAGGTTTCTGAAATACTTTTTACCCGTCATTAAAATGCAGACTGGGGGTTTTAAAATTTTTAAATCCATGTTTCTTCTAGCCACATTTATTGCTGGTCTAAACTTCTTTTCAAATTGGTAATCTCGATTACAAGTCTTTGAATTTAACTGAAGACAAAATAGCTTGCTTTTGGATGTCTCCATATAATTACAACATAGTTTCGTCTGGTTGACATGCCAAAGATAATGGCTTCTATTTTGCAAAATATGACCTAGCTACATACGTTGCCATTGCCAGAACCTATTTCAGATGCAAGAGCCAACTGTTCTCCCATTCCTAGAATTCTCACCCCTGCAGAGTTCAGGCTTTCACATTCTGGCGGCTTTTCCACAGCTAGACTGGAATGAGAATTTCTGTTGGTCTCTATGAAAACACTAGCTTACCCACTTAGTGATGCACATTGTGGAGCAGAGAGCAGACTGCAGAGACTATGCTGTCTGCAGAACTGGTCTCCAGGCTGGAGAACACTTGACCTTTCTTTCTTTCCACTCGCTTGTCCTTTAAAGAGAATTGTCACTGCTCTTGTCTAATCATTGCCATAAATAAAGATTTTGGAGGACAATCACTTGACCACCCCTAATAAATGTTAAGCATTACTGTACCCCTTCAGAGAATAGCATAACATCTCAGTCATAAAAAGTTCAATCTCTTTACTAAACTGAGATATTCATGGTTCTTTCTTATAGTTTTTATTGTTGATCTTCTTAGCCTTATATGTGTCTTTGGTTCCCATCACAAGGATTATCCTTACCTAAGGATTGGAAAGGCAGTGTATACAGACTTAGAAGGCAGGACAGCATTATCTGTCAGGCTGTAGTGTAATGAATACCCATTGCCATCGAGTCAATTTGAATCCATAGTGACCTTATAGGACAGAGGAGAACTGCCCCATGAGGTTTCCAAGGAGCAGCTGGTGGATTTGAATTACCAACTTTTTGGTTAACAGTCGTTATCACTTAACCAGTGATCCATGAGGGCTCCCTGTAGTGTGGTGAACAGGGAACCATTTCTACTGTAGGAGTCAGAAGATAGGAACTCTAATCCAGGAGGTCTGTCAATGATTCCAAGGCAATTGTTTTCACCACTCTGGGTATCAAGTTTCCTCACCTAAATTGACTTTTAAAATCACTCTCATAAATTTGTGTGATTGACTCCAGGAAAGTTTAAAAATAATCAGATGCTAATACATTTTTGAAATTTTTTTTTTTTTAATTTCTTCTCTCCTTTCTGCCCCTTTCCCATAATATCTTCTTGAGATCATTGCAAAAGAGGGAGTGGTTTGGTAAAGGGAAGTTTCTGAAAGTAGTTAACACAAAACAAGCAAACACATGAAAGTATGAAGGTGAGCCCATTTGAAAATTGACATCATTTTTAGGAGAAAGTTTTTTTTTCACTAGCATTTAAATTCATGTGCATAGGAAATGGGTAAATAGGATGATCAAAAGGCAAAATGCTTTCCCCAAGATCTCAGTCATACTCCCAGAGGGACAACCTGGTCTATAGCCCAGCCCAGGGGGCAGGGGGCAAATTAAAAGTCCCTCAAAAATAGTGATATAAAGAAAACATGTAAAACAAAAATTGGTCAGCTAAGCCAATTAAGAAAATTTTATCTCCTAAAATCATCCCACTCGAAGGGAATTGCTTTAAACTTTATGGTTAATCAGTAACTAGTTGCTATGAGTTGGAATCCACTCAATGGAAACGGGTTGTTTTGCTTTTTTTGTTTTGTTTAATTGCCTTCCAGTTGATGTCTATTCATGGTGACCAGTGCGCATCAAAGTAGAATTGTGTTCCATAGGGTTTTCTATGGCTGATTTTTCAGAAGTGGGTTGCCAGGCCTTTCTTCTAAGACATCTCTGGGTGGACTTGAACCTCCAATGTTTTGGTTTGCTGTTGAATGAGTTAAAGATTTGTACCACACAGAGACTCCATAAACTTCATTACTAGTTAAAAGAAATAAATTCCTTTGAATAATCAGTTGTGAGGTTACCTTTCTACTAATAATTTACTTTTATCCTCCAAAATCTGTTCATCTTCAGTAATGTATGAGATGCAATGCAAACATAAAACTTGATCTGTTTTCATGTACACTATTTGTAAGTAGATTTTATCTATAACTGTCTAATAATTCAGCTACTTTTTCATCATTAAATTTGATATGTGTCAAAATGATAAAAGGAGCTGAAAATATGACCCATGTGATAATTGTTTAAGTCACACTAGCTTGACAAACAGTGTAATAAAATCATGATTTAAATTTCAGAATGCAACTTGTGAAACATGTTATCAAGTACTGTATCAAATGCTTGAACATGTTTTTAATTGGCAAAACTTTAATGCCATTAAGAGTTTTGCATATGCTTCAGCTAGCTTTTGTGCAGTTGAGAAAAAAATATCAATACCCATCTGTCACTGTGAGTGGAGCACATATGGTAACGAAAGACCTTAAAATACATCAAATGCAGTGCCTATTATCCAAGTCACTTTGACTCTAAAAGGAGTTCAGCCACCTTGATATAGCTTTGGCTATTAGAAGTTTAATTTTGGCAATTAAACTTGTTATTTTGCCTGTAACTATGACAACTTTGCCTGTATTTCTCTACTGTGCTATTAACAGTCATTAGTAAGAATTCTGAGCTTGTATACAGCCTTCTGTTCTGCTTCTGATTTCTCTAATAGGAAAGGCAATGGCTCTGCTTGCTAGCAAGGACCCTTCTCGGTTGCTTAAGTGGATCAGTGTTGGCAGGGGCCCTTTGTAGATACCTTCCGTCCTGTCCAGAAGTGTCCTAACTTTATTTGCAGACTTGAGTGAAAAGGGAAAGTTGAATTAATTTTCCACTTTAAGCCAAAAGTAGTAATGTAAAAAAAAAAAAAAAAAAGGAGGTATTTTTGACATGGGGAGGGAGTTTCATGATCAGGAGTCATTTATTTGCCTAACATTTACTAAGTAGCTACTGTGTGCCTAATACTTTGTTAGATACATGGAACCTGCCTTCAAGGGCACGTAAAAATCTAGTGAAGTGGAGCATATACACACACAAATAGTGCAGTTTTAAATCTAGATACGATTATAGAGTTATCTAGAGGAAGCTCTGGGAATATGGTAAAAGAATGATCCTGGGGGAAATCAGAGAAAACAGTAAAGGGAAAGAATAGAAAATTTCCATAACACCTATTAGGAGAAATGCTGCTAAAGACAGTGAGAGCCCACATAAAGACATGAAGATGACAAGGAGTACGTGGAATTTATGAATTAGTTAGGTGAGGTAGAAGATGAAGGGACAATGAGAGAAGATGAGCTGCAATGAAGGCAGAGGCCAGATCACACAAATACTTCCATTTTTGGATTTATTTGTAATCATATTTTGAAGATATTAGGGATCTTTAAAGTATATTTCAGGAGCTTAGTGACATAGTCAGGTTTCCACTTTCTAAAAATCATTTCCCCCACTCATCTGTCAGTTTGTTGTACTGTGGGAGTATCTATGTTGCTGTGATGCTAGAAGCTATGCCACTGGTATTCAAATACCAGCAGGGTCACCCATACTGGACAGGTTTTAGCTGAGCTTGAAGACTAAGACAGACTAGGAAGACGGACCTGGAGGTCTACTTCTGAAAAGAATTAGCCAGTGAAAACCTTATGAATAACAACAGAACATTGTCTGACATAGTGCTGGAAGATGAGCCCCTCAGGTTAGAAGGCACTCAAAATATGGCTGGTGAAGAGCTGCTTCCTCAAAGTGGAGTTGACCTTAACGATGTAGATGGAGTCAAGCTTTCAAGTCCTTCGTCTGCTGATTTGCTGAAATGGATTGGTATTGATCATTTTGAATTGGACAATCATATGGTCTACTATGCTACGAATGACACCTTGAAGAGGAATGGCATTGCACTCATTGTCAAAAAGAACATTTCAAGATCTATCCTGATGCACAATGCTGTCAGTGACAGGATAATATCCATATGCCTCCAAGGAAAACCAGTTAATATGGCTATTTTTCAGATTTACACACCAACCACTAAGGCCAAAGATGATGAAATTGAAGATTTTTACCAACTTCTGCAGCCTGAAACTGATAGACCACGCAATCAGGATGCACTGGAATTTGAAAGTTGGAAACAAAGAAGGATTAGTAATTGGAAAATGTGGCCTTGGTGATATAAACGATGGAAAGCTCAACATCATCAGTTAGAACAAGGCCAAGGGCCAACTGCAGATCAGACAATCAATTACTCATACACAAGTTCAAGTTGAAACTGAAGAAAATTAGAACATGTTGATAAGAGCCAAAGTATGACCTTGAGTATGTCCCACCTGAATTTAGAGACCATCTCAAGAATAGATTTGATGCTTTGAACACTAATGACTGAAGGCTAGATGAGTTGTGGATGACATTAAGGAAATCATACATGAAGAAAACAAGAGGTCATTAAAAAGACAGGAAAGAAAAGACTTAAATGGATGTCAGAAGAGACTCTGAAACTTGCTCTTGAATGTCAAATAGCTAAAGCAAAAGGAAAAAATGATGCAGTAAAAGAGTTGAACAGAAGATTTCAAAGAGTGGCTCGAGAAGGCAAAGTAAAGTATTATGATGACATGTGCAAAGACCTGGAGATAGAAAACCAAAAGGGAAGACCACGCTCAGATTTCTCAAGCTGAAAGAACTGAAGAGAAAATTAAAGTCTCCAGTTGCAATATTGAAGGATTCTCTGGGGAAAATATTAAGCAACTCAGGAAGTTGCAATACTGAAGGATTTTATGGGGAAAATATTAACCAACTCAGGAAGATGAGAAAGAATACACAGAGTCACTGTACCAAAAAGAATTGGTTGATGTTCAACCATTTCAAGAGGCAACATATGGTCAATTCTTACTCATAGCAACCCTATAGGGCACAGTCGAACTCCCCATATGATTTCCAAGGAGCACTGGGTGGATTCAAACTGCTAGCCTTTTGGCTAGCAGCGATAGCTGTTTACCACTATACCACCAGAGTCCAGGATTTGTCAGAATACCAACTGAGATGTCTCAATAAACGGATGCAGTGCTGGAAGTGCTCGTTGATCTATGCCAAGAAATTTGGAAGATAGCTACCTGGCTAACTGACTGAAAGAGATCCATATTTATGCTTATTCCCAAGAAAGGTGATCCAACTGAATGTGGAAATTATTGAACAATATCATTAATATCACATGCAAGCAAAATTTTGCTGAAGATCATTCAAAAATGGCTGCAACAGTATGTTGATAAGGAACTGCCAGGAATTCAAGCTGGATTTAGAAGAGAAAGTGGAACCAGGGAAATCGTTGCTGATGTCAGATGGATCCTGACTGAAAGCAGAGAATACCAGAAAGATGTTTACCTGTGTTTTACTGACTATGCTAAGGCATTCGACTGTGTGGATAGTAACAAATTATGGATAACTTTGTGGAGAATGGGAATTCCAAAACACTTAATTGTGCTCATGAGGAATCTGTACATGGATCAAGAGGCATTCATTTGAACAAAACAAGGTGTTACTGCAAGTCAGGAAAGGTGTGCATCAGGGTTGTATCCTTTCACTATACCTATTCACCACACCATACCTATTCAGTCTGTATGCTGAGCAAATAATCCAAGAAGCTGGACTATATGAAGATTGGAGGAAGACTTATTAACAACCTGTGTTATGCAGATGACACAACCTTGCTTGCTGAAAGTGAAGAGGACCTGAAGCACTTACTGATAAAGATCAAAGACCGCAGCCTTCAGTACGGATTGTGCCTCAACATAAAGAAAACAAAAATCCTTACAACTGGACCAATGAGCAACATCATGATGAACAGAGAAAGGACTGAGGTTGTCAAGGATTTCATTTTACTTGGATCCACAATCAACACACATGGAAGCAGCAGTCAAGAAATCAAGACGCATTGCATTGGGCGAATTGGCTGCAAAAGACCTCTTTAAAGTGTTGAAAAACAAAAATGTCACCTTGAAGACTAAGGTGCGCCTGACCCAAGCCGTGGTGTTTCAATCACCTCATACGTATGTGAAAGCTGAGCAATGAATAAGGAAGACCGAAGAAGAATCGATGCCTTTGAATTGTGGTATTGGAGAAGAATACTGAATATACCGTGGACTGCCAAAAGGAGAAACAAATCTGTCTTGGAAGAAGTACAACCAGAATGCTCCTTAGAAGCAAGGATCGCAAGACTATGTCTCACATACTTTGTACATGTTATCAGAAGGGATCAATCCCTGGAGAAGGACATTGTGCTTGGTAAAGTAGGGGGTCAGCAAAAAAGAGGAAGTCCTTCAATGAAACGGATTGATATAGTGTCTGCAACAATGGGCTCAAGCATATCAACAATTGTGAGGTTGGCGCAGGACCAGGCTATGTTTCTTTCTGTTGTGCATAGGGTCGCTATGAGTCAGAGCTGACCCAATGGCACCTAACAGCAACAATAACAAAGGTCATTCTGACTTTCAGTGGTTTACTTGCAGAGAGCTGAGATTCAAGGCAGTGAATTTATTTTTATAGTACTAAGGAACAATATAAAGGCCTCAATTAAGGCAGAGTCCATGAGTCAACAGAGGAGAGGTTAAATTGGAAAGAATATCTAGGCTATGGATTCTACAAGACTCAGTTATCCTGTCTATCTACACTGATTGAGTTTATCATATTGTGTATGACCTCTCTTTTTATTTGTTACATCAATACAGATCCACAGGCTTTAGCAGAGGGCCCATAGTAGGAAGAGTGGGGGAAGTAGACACTGCTTTTTAATTCACTCAACAAATCCTGCCAAATTGAAGGAAGAGGGCAACCAGGAGTTTCTGAAAAAACACCCCTGTGATATATTTGAGTCACCTATTCAAGATGGTGTATGTGATATCATGTGGCCCTGTCTTTTGCTTTGGCTTTCATGAGCAACCAGTTCTGTCCCAGAGTACATGTATTACTTTTCAACGATCACTTAGTGAGCATCTACCTTGTGACAAGTTATGTCACAGGAGCTGGAGATGCAAAATTAAATAAGGCCCAGTCTTTTGCTCATGGAGTTCACAGTTTAAAGATGGTGAAATAAAGAGTAAATCAGTAATTACCAGGGAGCACGATAAATGCCACACTAAATGTTTGGCTCTTTCTTCAAAGCTTGTCATGTAGCTTGGGTGAAAAAGATAATTTGCTGAGATGCTGGTTTCTCTTTTCTCACTTCTGTAGAAGGAAAACATTCCACTTCCCTTCTTTTCCTGTTGGGTTTCAAAGGCTGAGCCACTGACATCTGAGTTTTGTTGTCTCTTGCCTCAGGAAAAAGCCTTTTCCCTTCAGACGGATAACAGAGAGGCCTGGCACTTTTCACTGAGCTTTTCTTTTGTCTTTCTAGGCTGATTGCCCTGGATGGGCCACTTTGAGTAGAGGAGCTGATCCTACAGAAAGAAGATGAGCTTCGAGCAGAACTGCTAGAAGGGCAAGACTGTGGTAGGTGGAGCTTGGGTGGGGTGACAGGGACACATATGCCACTTTCATACCATAGTATTAGGATACCCTTATAGGGTCACTATGAGTCAGAATCGACTCGATGGCAGTGGGTTTTGAGTACTATGGCATGTAAGGACCTGCCTGCTCTCATCCCCGTTAACTCTGATCCCATCTCTATCACTTTCACTTCACTTCAGCCACACTAACCTCCAAGAGTTTCACCAGGCAGACTTGCTCCCACCTCATGGCCTTCATGCTTTGTGTCTCCTCTGTGTGGCTGCTCCTGCCCAGAGTCACATGGCTGATTCCCTTACTTCCTTCAGGTTTTTACTCACCTTCTCTGAGAGGTCTATAGGGCTGCTACGAGTCAGAATCCACTCGGCAGCAATGGATATGGGTCTCTGAGAGGGCTTCCTTGGCCATTCTATCTGAAATGTCAACCCCTTGCTCTGACTGTTTATATTGCCTGTATCCCCTTTCCCTGCTGCATTGCTTCTTAGCCTGATTATTCTTTACTTAAACTGTACTGGGTGAGATGGAGTCAACAGACAATAAGGACAAATAAATTCCATGAGAGTAGGGATTTCTGTCTGTTTTATTCAATACTCTATCTCCAGGGCCTATGGCAGTGCTCGTCACATAGTATATGATCCATAAATATTTGTTAAAGGAGTAAATAATGAAAGATTCTCTCTGCCCAATCTAGACCAAAAGGAAGTAAAGCCTCCTTTGTTCAAACTGACCCTAATGACCTGAACAATTGGAATCTCAGTAAAAATCATTGACCTCAGAACAGAAGCATTCTCCAAGGTCTCTGGCAGGTGTCAGACATCTTGCAATTGGGGACCTAGAGTCATACAAAATTTGGTTAAAAAAAAAAAAAAGAGAGAGAGATAGTATTTCTTGCACCTGAAGGTTTTAGAGCAACATCTTACCAGTTCACCTTGAATGGGTACAGAGGCCAGTCTGGTCTCACTCTGTTATTTCATGCCCAGGTGCTGGTATAGCCTGGAAGCTTGACTTGAAAGTGCCATTAAGGACTTGTCCAGGGTGCTAGTATGGGAAGTGGGCCTTAGCAAGTGCATGGGACCCACACAGGGAGCAAAGAGTCAATATTTTAACACTAACCATGATTTAGGTGATAGGGAACTATAAAAGAATAGTTTCAATGCATGTGCTATTTAAGTTGTATATGTGTGCCGTTGGCCAATGAATTTGATGCCTGGGTTAATGACTGTGTCAACCCTTCTATATCCATTTCTGTCTTTTTTTTTTTTTTTTTTAGCCAGAATGCTGTTTTATTTATTTATTTTGAACATTTTATTGTGGTTTGGGTGAAAGCTTACAGAGCAAATTAGCTTCCTATTCAACAGTTTATATACATTTTGTTTCCTGACATCAGTCGCAACCCCCTCAATGTGACCACGCTCTACCCTTTTCCTCCCTGAGTTCCCCATTTCCATTTGCCCATCTTTCCTGCCCCTTCCTACTTTCTAAACCTTGTTTTCCTGCCCTTTTAGTCTGGTATGGCTGGTTGTTCTGAGGACCATGTTCCTCACGGGTGTTATTTTTCACTTTATAGGCCTGCCTACTATTTGGCTGAAAAGTGATCTCTGGCAGTGAGCTCAGTTCCAAGTTTGAAGGGTACCTAAGAGCCATAGTCTCAAAGGTTCCACCAGTCTCTATCAGATAAGTAAATCTGGTCTTTTTTATGAATATGAATTTTGTTCTACATTTTTCTCCCACTCTGTCCAGGACTTTCTATTGTGATACTGATTGGAGTGGTAGGTGTTGGTAGCCAGGCACCATCTAGTTCTTCTGTTCTCAGGCTAGTGAATGCTATGGTTCATTAGTCCTTTGGACTAATTGTTACCTTAAGACTTTGATTTTTTTTCACTCTTCTTTGCTCTGGGCAGGAAGAGACCAATAGTTGTATCTTAGGTGGATGCTCACAAGCTTTTAAGACCCCAGTTGCTACTCACCAACATAGGATATAGAACATCGTCTTTATGGAGTATGTTATGCCAGTTGACCTAGATGTCCCGAGACTATGGTCTTAAGCTTTCAAGCCCAGTGACTCTGTCCCTTGATGTGTTTGGTTATGGCTAGGAAGTTTTCATAGCTGTGCCCCATGTGTGCTCTATATATGCATGGATACATTTGCCACACATACAAATGAGTATGTAGAAATATCTTCTGCCAAACCTACATATACTCATGGAGGTACTCCCATATGCCATCCCACTCCTGTTCAGCTTATATATCTTCCTATGTATCCACTTGTAAATTATTGTTATTACTGTTATTGCAGGATCTTGTATGTAGTAGTATTTGCCATTGTTGCATTTTACTCTTGTGTACCTCTCAGTGTCTTCCTCTGCCTTGCTCATGTTGTGTTGACCTCTACTGTATTGTGTATTGTCTTTCTTTTTGCTCAAGTTAATAAGTGTCTGCTATCTAGTTAACGATTTCCCCTCGCTCTTCCTCCCATCCCTGGTAACTGTCAAAGAATGTTTTCTTCTGTGTGTGAACATTTTCTTGACTTTTTATAATAGTGGTGTCATACAATATTTGTTCTTTTGTGATTGACTTATGTCACTCAGCATAATGTCCTCCAGGAAAACAGGCCACACTGTCTTCCACAGTAGTTATATCATTTTACACTCATTGTATGTGAGTTCCAATCTCCTCATACCCTCACCAGCTTTTGCTGTTTTCTATTTTTTTGATCATTGCCATTATTGCTGGGGTGAGGTGATATCTCATTGTTGTTTTGATTTACATTTCTAATGGCTAATGTTCTCCAGCATCTCTTCATATATTTGTTGGCCATCTGACTATCTTCTTTAGTAAAGTGTCTGTTCGTGTCGTTTGCCTATTTCTTTCCTCTTTGTCTTGAGCTGTGTGGAGGTTTCTCCTCCTATCACTACTTTGTTTTGATATAGGAATGGAAAACAAGCCCCTTCTCTTTGCATTACACTTTCCACTCTAGATAACCAATTTTCATTCTTTGCTCAACATTCCCTAGGGTCACGTCATCTTACACATTGTCATCTCATGAAAGTTATGTTGCCCAGTATTTTTCCCCTACAAATTCCTAGAGGACTCAGCAGAAATAAAAGGAATTGGCCCAAGTTAAGGTGACAAAAATACTTATCCTTTGATTAAGAAGAGCAAAGCTTATATGCAGGGACTAATTCAAGTTTATTTAATTTTCCATGGAAGAATTAAAACACACACATACAGTTAACTGAAGGATATATGAAATAGAGAAAATATTAAAATACTTAAGAAATGGATAAGAAGCCATCATTTATTGAATGCTTATAGGGTGCCATTTAAAAAATTCACTAAATGAGTGGTGAGATTAGTATTATTTGGCTCATTTTTCAGGGAAGGAAACCAAGTTTCAGAGATGTTAATAACTGCCCAAGGACATATTTGCTAGTAAGTGGTAGAAGCTAGATTTGTATCTAGGTATATCTGATTCCAACTAAACTTTCCACTCTACCATACTGGTTTCCAACTGTCTTTTAAATTCAAGAATGTTCTGAAAGCTTTAATCCTATAAGCTCTAAAATGAAAACTCCATATTTCTAAATAGGATCATCCTTTTCCTTTGCCAGAAATAATAACTTTGATTGCTCTGGGGCTTGGTTTGTATGACCGCTTTACTTGTTTTCTTGGTGCCACGCAGAGATTTAAAGTTCCTTTATATTGAAAAGAGTGGTGCATTACAGAAATACTTCATTTTAGAAATTCCTATGCCGAAGTAAGTTTCAACAGAAAAACAGGTTTTTTTAGGGACCCAGGTTCTGAATCTGAATCTCAGCTTCTCTAACTATTAATTGGATGATGGTAGTAGCCACATTACTTAACTATTCTGTGCTTCAGTATCTTCCTCTGTAAAAATGGGGCTAATGGTGTTGCCAATATAAGCATTAAATTATTTAATATGTATGAATACAATTAAAAGCTTCAAACATCATAAAATTACCAATAACATTGTTATTTCTATTCCAACAGAGCAATCTGAAAGAGGGACTATTTTCCTTTTCTAAAATATAGGATATTAAAGTTTGGTAAGGATCTGTTTCCTAAACTTTTTCTGTTAACTGTTTCCTAAAATTATGGTTTCTGAGGCAGGGGCTGGTAGGTTGCACTAGCTGGGAGTGATGCCTTTTCACAGGAAAGCAAGCCACCTGAAAACAGGTATCTGTAACCTCTTATTTTTAAATCCATGTGCACATAATGATAAAAACAAAAACAAAGTTAATTGATCATCATTGGAGAATCTAACTTCATGGACTCAATATTTTGCAAACTGGTAAATAAGGCAGCAAATTAAAAGCTTGTTTTGCCTTTCCTATGTGAACTGTACCACTAACCCATTGCCGTCAAGTTGATTCTGACTCATAGCAACCCTCTAGGACAGCGTAGGTTGTAGACGAGGAGCTATGCTATTTCTTTTCATAGAAGAACCCCTGCTAGTAAATGAAGAAGGAAAGCTAGAATTAAAGTATCACCCTAATTAATTAATATCACCCTAATGGCTTCTAACATCAAAAAAATTAGGAGAGACAGACATGTGCTTTCAGTTGGATGAACATACCATGTCTAAATATCTTAACTCCTTCTGTCTATCTCTGTGTTGTTTTTTTCTTTGAGAGAGAGAGAGAACAAGAATGCCTCTGGGTCTAACTATAATTTATAGGAAATAGAGATGGAAGATCATCCTAAACTACACACTAGGGATGCAATCAGCAAAATCTAAAATGAGAGAAACCCTACGGGACAAATCCTTCTTTTCTTCAGTAAATCAACTGCAAGGAAAAAAAAAAAAATTTTGGAGGAGGAATTTACAGTTTAAAATAAATTTAAGGAACACATCAAGCAATAGCAAGGTGTGGATTTTTTTTTTTTCTTCACATCTGGATTCAAACAAGCTGTACATCAAACTTTATTATATTTATGAAAGAACTGGAAATTGAAACCCTGGAAAGGTATTAGTATTAAGGAATCTTTGTCAATGTCCTTAGGTGTGATAATGATGACATGACTGTGTTAAGGAATAATTCTTAACTTTTAGAGTTAAATATTTACAGATAAAAGGATATGATGTCCAAGATTTGCTTCACAGTAACACAGGTGGAGGGGAAGTGGTTAGGTGTGAGAATGGGACAGGATTAGCTAGGTTCTCCATGATTAAAATAAATAGAATTCTAGTGACTTTTAAAAAGTTTAAATTTAGACAGGAAGACACACGTACATCTTAGGGGTCAATGCTATGGAAAAATTCCCTTGAGTATTATAGTCAATATAGGTGTGGTTGCAAACTCTAAACTGACTTGAAAATTGGATGATATGATTCAAAACTAAGGGACATGGACTACATGTTAGCTTCTTCTTTAGATTCTGAAATTGTTGATACAGCTACTAAACACAGCTCCCTATTGGGATTGTAGATCAGTTTGAATGCTATCCTTTAGTTGTTTAAGAAACCTCAGCAAGCTGAGAGGTCCCTTGTTTTAGAAAAACAATCCTCAAGCTATATCTAAGACATTATTTATATATGTTAGGGAATAAGAAACTTAATTTCAGGAAGATTTAAAAATGTCTAGAAATATTTAAGAAAATCAAATGCACAATATTAATATTTTAGTATTAAGAAATGTGTGCATATGTGGAAGTATTACAACATTTAAGGCAATTGGGCTTATCCGAGTAACAGGACAGTTTGTAATTCCAATTCCACATATGTAATTGATTCATACTAGTAATTCTTAGTTTACGTTTTACATAATCTATACTCAGTTTTGAACATTTAAGAGAATTTGAGTTTCATCATCTTTTTGAGTATTATTTATAGGGGTTACTATACGAAAGTACTGGAGCCCTGGTGGTGAAGCAGTTAAGGCTGCTAACTAAAAGGTTGGCAGTTCAAATCCACCAGCCACTCCTTGGAAACTCTATGGGGCAGTCCTATTCTGTGAGTTGGAATCTACTCGTAGGCACACAACTACAACAACAGCATACTAAAAGTACCTAGGAAAATTTGTCAGACAGACAAGGAACTTAAATAGAAAATAGAATATATTCAATTGATAAATCCAGTTCAAAATGTTTGAAGATGTTTAAAAATCTGTTTGTAAATGGGACCCAAAATTAGCCACAGTCTGCCTTAAAAGTGGTAGCTAAATTTGCTATACTTCTGCATAAAATAAGATTTTAGGTGATTAAACGCTTAAGGAAAACTAAAGTTTTAAATGTATTACTTTAATATTTCATGTATTATTATTTTCTTAAAGTAACCTTTCATTAGGGGTTACATTGCTTAAGAAGTTAAATGGGTTTTTTTTCTACACCTAAAAAACACCCTCTAGGACTTAAAAAAACAAAGCAAACCAAATCTCATATTTAACAAATGAATTGCTCATGGGGGCCCTCAAAAAAAAAAAAAAAAGTTTAATAAAACGAATACAGCTGAATTTGGAGAGCATGGGAGCGACACACTCCTAAAATTTCACTTTCTCTAAGGCTGTCAGACAAGGCAAGGGCAGGGGCAGCAGGCGGGGAGGGCTCCAATATTAACATATTTCCTAGACGCTCCATCTCCTTGGTCCGGCGCGATAGATGCCTCCCAGCTCCCGGTGGACACCGAAGCCCATCAGGCCAGCAGCAGATTAAAGCTCGCACACTTCAAATTGGCTGGTTGCAGCAGCTTGCCAGAAGGCTAGAGCTCAGCACAGCTTTAATACAGTAGTCTCTAAGCCTACTTCTCCCCATCTCCTTTCTCCTTCCTTTACAAGGAAATCTCAGCCTGGGAAAACCTCGGGCCCTGCCTCCCGCTCGCCCCATTGTCGGGCTGCAGGAGCTGCGGTCCCCGCTAGGAGAAGGGACTGGCCAGCGGGTGGCAGGGAGGCGTTGGGTGGTGCTTCAGGGACCACATCCCCCTACCCGCCCACCCCTACCCTCAGCCGATTGTGCTGCGCAGGGTGAACTGTCAGCGACGGCTGATTTATAAGACCGATTTACCTTCTGGAGAGTGTAATTATGTTCATAGTTAAGAATTAATCAGGTGAGAGAATTATGGAATAATCATTCTCCGGACTTTGAAGGACAAACTAAGTGCACACCCACTTGCCGCTGCAGAGCCCTCCCGCCGGGAGTCCTTTGCCTCCTTGCTAGTTGCAGGGTGAAGTTTCTGAGCTTAGCTGTCTTCGTTTGTAAAAAGACAAAATGAGAAAGCTTGCTGAGTTTCTCCAGTAGGATAATTCCAACTTGCCCAGCTTAAAAGGTGGGGAGAAGAGGATTTTGTAAAAGGAGAGACTTGGCTTATCTCTGAATAAGGATTTGGCTGCTGTTTCCTTTTCAAGGGAATTAATTATTAGCTGGACTGCTTTTCCTAGTCTATGGAATAGTCGGCATTTCAGACACATTTTCTTTGTTGATGTTTGTGGTATATTTCCCCTTCACCTCAGTAATGTGGCTTGGTGGCTTTCACATTCAGAGGTGTGTTCTTTTTAGATGTGGAGAGGTTTTTGTTTTTTCCCCCTGTTCTTTGTGGGTGGGGGCTTTTTAGTTAATTTAGCTTTTTCTCAAAGTACCTCCCCACACACCACTTTCAAAACTAGCATTTCTTTTGAGACATGGTAGGATATTTTGTATTATTTTTGAGGGGAATTTCTAAGAGTCCAATGATTATAACTGCATTCAAGTCACACATCACTTTATTGTTTAATTTTGTGGAAAACTGACGGTAATAGAAACAAAGATTGGAACAGATTGAATGAAATTACTCAGTATTTGAAAACAGCCCTTACTGACTTCATTACCTGGTAGCATAATCCCAAGATTATATTCCATAATTGGAAGGAAGAGGCAATGCAGTCCATAACCCCAAAGGTCTATTTTGGTAGTGGTTCAGGTACACACACCAAGCTGAAAATGAGGTCTAACACATCTTTGCTTTTCCACCACCTTCTTCCCCATACTCCCTTGGCACTCCACCCCATTTCACATACTGGGTAAACCAAAAAAAAAAAAAAAAAGCCATTGCCAATGAGTCGATTCCAACTCATAGTGACACCATAGGACAGAGTAGAACTGCCCCATAAAGTTTCCAAAGAGCAGCACGTGGGTTCAAACTGCCAACCTTTTGAATAGCAGCTGAACTGTTAACCACTGCACCACCAGGGCTCTACACATTGGGTAGAGTCTGTTTTTAGGATTGCCCTCTATCTCAGGGAGAAGTCATTCTCCTTTAGATCACCTATTTCTCTTCCTCTCCCCTATGGCCTCTGAATCTTTGATTCTCTTCTGCACCCTATCTCAAGGAGCCCAGCTTTTTTTGAGCTAGTGGTCTGTTCTTAAACTCCTGCTAGCTATTTGCAGGGTTCAGATCCTGGGAGTAGAAGAGAAACAACAACAACAACAAAAAAAAAGTAGAGGAGGGAAGGGGAAATGAGGCATTCCCAGTGGGCTGCCCTCAGGATGTAGCATCTATAATTTTCAGACCTTTCAAAAACCAAGCTAACAATCCTGTAGGATTTTTCTGTACCTTACTATGTTAAAAGTACCTGTTTTAGAAGGAAAAGAGGAGAAAAATCTTTCCAACCCATAGGTGTGAATGGAAAAAAAAAAAAAAATCACATCTACTGGGAATGAGCTTTACCTACTGGTAGTCCAAGCCAGTTGTTGAGACCTGCCTTCTACTCAACGGTAGAACTCAGCTGTCTGTTCTTCACCTTGTCGCGTGCCATGCTTCCCCTAAGTCTCTCCCCACTACAAACCCTACAGAGATCTCTGGTTTAGAGGAAAGTGAAAAGAAGATGCACTTCACAGAGAGGTTAAAAACCCAAAACCAAACCCACTGCCTTCAAGTCGATTCTGACTTGTAGTGGCACTATAGGACAGAGTAGAACTGCCCCATAGTTTCCAAGGTCGTAATCTTTATGGAAGCAGACTGTCACACCATTCCCCCATGGAGCAGCTGATAGATTTGAATCACTGACCTTTTGTTAGCAGACACTTAGCCACTGAACTACCGAGGCTCTTTATGGAAAGGTTAGATACCTGAAAATTTGTCGGCAACTTTTATTTAAGCAGAAGGACTGCAAAAAGTTACTTTTATCTCTTCACTCTTGTCAACTCAGATCACTTAGTCCAATTTATAACTGTCTGTAACTGATTTTTTCATTTATCACAATTCCTGTCTTATATATAAGTACCTGCACTCTCAATTAATTGGAATGGCGAAAGAGTGGGTACAGGCCTTGACTGGGAGCTGAGAGAGATTGGTTTCACTTCTGGCCCTGCTCCCCCCAACAGCTGGTTGGCCTTGGGCACATCACTTATATCTTTGGACTGACCTCGGTTTCTATGGATACATAGTGGGGAAACTGGACTGGATCAATCTTTCCACAGAAAGTGATGCTCATGAGAAACTAGGCTTGAAAAACAGTGCCTGCGCTGTTCTCCGTTCTCATATCCACCATGTACCTGAATATCCAATTGCAATGAAACCTTGTATACTTGGTTTAACCAAGAGTTTCCTCATCTAATTTGAGTAGAGAACACCTTGAATTTTTTTATTTTCTCCTTTCTTCCAACCCTTCCTCCCTCCTTCCCCTTCTCGCTCACTCTTGCTTTCTTCCTTTGTCTGTTTCGTCTATCAATGTCATGTAGAACCGATGTTCTATGGAACTCGTGGGAAATGCAGGACTACACAAACCTTCTCTAGTTTGTTTTTCCTCTATCTGTGGCAATCTGGAAACCCTGGTGGTGTACTGGTTAAGTGCTATGGCTGCTAACCAAAGGGTAGGCAGTTCAAATCCACCAGACGCTCCTTGGAAACTCTATGGGGCAGTTCTACTCTGTCCTATAGGCTCACTATGAGTCAGAATTGACTGGATGGCAACAGGTTTGGTTTTTGTGTTTTATGGCAGTCTAGACCTACTTGAAGTGTTATAATACAGGAGCCACATATATTGTTTTAGTTTTTATTTAATTATATATAACTACATTTATAGGTTTCTTGAACACTAATGAAATGTGAATCAAAACAAATAAAATATATATTTTACCCTAATAAAGTATTACCATATTTGTTTAGTTTTTATTTGAAAGTGAGATCTATATTTAAAAAAAAAATCCTACATAACTAGAATTTATAACTTAAATGCCAATAGTATTTTTTCTTATAATTTTTATTGTGCTTTAAGTGAAAGTTTACAAATCAAGTCAGTCTCTCACACAATAACCCGTATACACCTGGCTACACACTCCCAATTTCTCTCCCCCTAATGAGACAGTCTGCTCTCTCCTCCACTCTCTCTTTTCATGTCCATCTTGCCAGCTTCTAAACCCCTCCACCCTCTCATCTCCCCTCCAGGCAGGAGATGCCAACATAGTCTCAAGTGTCCACCTGATCCAAGAAGCTCACTCCTCACCAGCATCCCTCTCCAACCCACTGTCCAGTCCAGTCCATGTCTGAAGAGTTGGCTTTGGGAATGGTTCCTGTCCTAGGGCAACAGAAGGTCTGGGGGCCATGGCCACCAGGGTTCTTCCAGTCTCAGTCAGACCATTAAGTCTGGTCTTATGAGAATTTGGGGTCCGCATCCCACTGCTCGCCTGCTCCCTCAGGGTTTCTCTGTTGTGTTCCCTGTCAGGGCAGTCATCGGTTGTAGCTGGGCACCATCTAGTTCTTCTGGTCTCAGGATGATGTAGTCTCTGGTTCATGTGGCCCTTTCTGTCTCTTGGGCTCGTAAGCACCTTGGGTCCTTGGTGTTCTTCTAAATGCCAATAGTATTTTATCTCTGCCATTTATATATTTATGCACTCATTCAAGTAATGCAGGAGTTCTTAACTTTTAATTGTGGCTAAATCCCGTTGGCTATCTGGGGAACTTTTTTCTCAGAACAATGTTTTTTAATGCTTAAAATAAAAATAGATAGGTTTACAATGAACACTTATTAAATTACATTTATCAAACTTTTAAAAAAAATTTGTAGTATAGTTATATATGTGCTTCTTTATTAATGCATTAAATGAGAAGATCTAGCAGAGGGTATAATAACTATGATACTTTTAAATTTGTGATGAGCATAAATGATATTTTAAGATTTCTGTAGTGATTGTAATGTGATAAATGAGGCAGATATGGAAAGAAAAAAATTCATAATAACATGATGTTTGTGGCAGATTATGCATTCCAAACATAGCCATAACAATGTGAGTGAGGACACCTACAGAAGATGCCAGCCCCTGCCACCCAGTTATTCCCAGCCTTTGTATCTTCCTAGATGAGCTCACACATATCAAGAGGCAAAGACAAGCCATCTTTATTGTCCTTTGTCCAAATTCCTGACCTACGGAATAAATGAGTATAATAAAATTGTTGGTTTATGTCACTGAGTTGGAGGGTGGTTTGTTATACAGCACTAATAACCATAAAGGTGTCATAATATAATATGTGTAAGTTCTAGGAAAGTACTTCTACCTACAATTCCAGTGCCAAGATGGCAGAGCTCAGAGAGAGGACAACATCCAACTTTCTGGTTTGCATAACTGAATAAATGATTTTACCATTCAAGAGAATGAAGAATAAAGGACTAGAAAGAATTCTTATGTAAAGGAGTTTAGAGATTATGAGCTTCATTTTGTGGCATTTTGAGTATGGGGGCATTCAAATGATTGAAATACAGATCAGGACCTCAGAAGGGAATTCTTGGCTTGGAATAAGGCTTGAGGACATGAGCATGTACAGGGTAGGAAAGTCACCAACCTGGTGGTGGATTTCACCTACCATACGGAAAGAGCAATAAGGAAAAAAGATGAAGATAGTCAAACTGGGAGAGCCAAAATGTAATGGGTAGGGTAAAACTGGGGAAGGAAAGAGCAATAAGGAAAAAAGATGAAGATAGTCAAACTGGGAGAGCCAAAATGTAATGGGTAGGGTAAAACTGGGGAAGGAAAATGAAATATGGTCAGTGTGAGAAAGAGCTAACTCAGAGAGTGATGTCATGGAAACACAGGGATATCTTTCAAATTATACATGCCCTTACCTTCATGATGATTCAGATTCATTTTTTTTTTCTGGTACCTCGCCATATTAAGAATAACTTACTGTTAATGAGAGGCCTTTAGGCATGTAATAGTTTATGAGAAAGAAAAAAAAGTTGAGAATAGCAACCATAGGTTAAATAGGTGAGGGTATCTTTCACTCTGACAGTTAAGACAAAATATTTCTAAATGGTATACAATTTCCTTCCTTATGTGTCTATTCAGAATGCAGCTTAACTTTTACATGATGACTCGAGGTTATTTTTATGAACACCAGTTAGCCAACCTTAGAATTACATGATGCCTTCAGAGGCAGCTGTATACTGGAATGGTTTTGTTTGCAACCATTGTTCTGCGGTTGACTACTTTGTGGTTCCCTGTTTCTCTCTCTCAGGGGCTATTGTGGTTTGTGGTCTCCCTCACTACGATTTTTTCCTAGTTGTTGGTTTTACTCTTTCCTCTCTCTCAGGCACTCTTTCCAACCACCTGTGGGTCTACTTCGACCATCTCCATGACTCCCTATTCCCTGTCTGATCTATTGTTGGCTGCCTCATTTGGTTACCCATTGCCGTGGAGTGGATTCTGACTCATAAAGACCCTTTAGAACAGAGTAGAACTGCCCCAAAGGGTTTCCAAGGAACACCTGGTGGATTTGAACTGCTGACCTTTTGGTTAGGAGCCGAACTCTTAACCACCACACCACCGGAGTTTCCTCATGTAGCCTAGTATATTAGTTTTTTTAATGACAACTACAACAAATTACAAACCCTGGTGGCATAGTGGTTAAGAGTTCAACTGCTAACCAAAAGGTCAGCAGTTCAAATTCACCAGGCGCTCCTTGGAAACTCTATGGGGCAGCTCTACTCTGTCCCATAGTGTCACTATGAGTCAGAATCGACTGGACAGCAATGGACTTGAGTGGCACTATAACAAATTACCACAAACTTGGTGGTTTAGAACAACACAAATTTATTATCTTAATTTCTGGAGCCCAGAATTCTGAAATGTTTCTCATAAGCTAAAATCAAAGTGTCCACAGGGCTATGTTCTTTCCTGGACTTTCTAGGGGAGAATCCATTCTTTGTCCCTTCCAGCTTCTAGAGGCTACTCACATTCCTTAGCTCCTGGCCCTCTTTCTCCATCTTCAAAGCCTGAAACATCAGCTCAAGTCTTTTTTATGCTGCTCTCTTTGTTTTTCCCCTCTACTGTCTTCCTCTTTAATTTATACATTGTGATTACAGTGGGCCCACCCAGATAATCCAGGATGATCTCCCCATCTCAGGGTCACTTGATTAAAGCCATTGTCATCAAGTTGATTCCACAGCGACCCTATGGGGCAGCTCTACTCTGTCCAATAGGGTTGCTATGAGTCAGAATCCACCCAATGGCAATGGGTTTGGTTTTGGGTTTTTAACCTCTCTGTGAAGGGCATCTTTTCACTTCCCTCTAAACCAGAGATCTCTGTAGAGTTTGTAGTGGGGTGAGACTTGGGGGAAGCATGGCACATGGCAAGATGAAGAACAGACAGTGGAGTTCTACCATTGAATGGAAAGCAGGTCTCAACAACTGACTTGGGCTACCACCAGGTAAAGCTCATTCCCAGTTGATCTGATTTTTCATATAGTCCAAATCTTTTGGAAGGCTGAATTTTCTGAAGCCTAAAAAAAGATCAGAGGGGCAAAAATTAGTCTGTATCCAGTTTTTCTCGACCAGTTTCTGAACAATATTCTACATGTACAAGCAGTAAAAGGATTATTTAAAATATTCAACCAAAGAATAACAAATTAATGGTAGACCTTGGTGCTCCTGAGTATCTCTCTATGATGTCTAGTTGGCAATTCAAAGTAAATTCCAGAGTCATAAGGTGCCAGGGTCATCCCAGGAGCTTCAGGTTGAATCTAAATTAGCATCCACTTTCTCAGAGGAGCAGGCATCAAGAAAGATCTTGTTTTTGCTCTATTCTGCTGCAGGGCTGAGGCAAGAGTAAAAGGAGTTTATAAACCTACTGAATTGAATCACATTGTAATCAGCTATTTAACTTTTTTAGTTTACTTCAGGACAGGAACTATGACTTGTTCAACTTGATTTCCCAATCTTGAGGCAGGCCCTAAGTAAACTTCTGATTTGGGATGTCAAAGGTATAACAGTTTTTAATAGGGGAAGGGTTGACTACACCTTGAAGAGTCAGCTCAATAATATATTAATTAGACTTTTGTAAACAAAATCCAAGGAACCCTGGTGGGACAAAAGGTTAAGTGCTTCTAACCAATGTTTGGCAGTTCAAACCCACCCAGTGGCTCTGTGAGGGTCCTGCCAATCTGCTTCCATAAAGACTGCACCCAAGAAAACCCTATGGAGCAGTTCTACTCTGTCACATGAGGTTGCTATGAGTTGGAATCGGCTTAATGGCACCTAACCACCACAACAAAATAAGGTCCGGGGTCTTTCAACACATAGATTCAGAACTACGTAGTTGTAGGTCTAGACCTTGGCTTCATCTCATTTTGAGCCCTCTAAGTAGCCCTGATAATGGTATTTAAAAAAAAAAAAAAAACCTGTTGTCATCGAGTGGATTCTAACTCATAGCGACCCTATAGGTATGTGTAGGTATGGTATAGTTATGTGTGAATTAACTGTGGCTAGAACACATCATTTTAAATATAGACGGTATCGCATTGTATGAAGTGCTAGTTTTGAATCAGACAGAGCAGGGTTTGAGGCGTTTATTAGGCTGTGCCATCTTATTGTCTCTATGCCTCAGGGCTTGCCTCAGGCTTGGGGGATCAGCAACATTTGATCTGAGCCCTAAGGAGTCTGAGGCTTCACTCTGTCTGCTTTTCCTTCTAAGAGTCAAAATTTTCACTATAAAGGCCCTATTTATACCACTCTCTCTTCCAGGTTCTCTCCCCTTTCTTACCTTCAACACCTGTTATCCCAACACACACATACACACATGCACACACACACACACACACCGGAGTTTACCATTTGGTAGAGGATTATTCTAGAAGCAAGGATATTTCTAAGTGTAAGAACAACAAAATATAAATTCTGGAAAAGTCCAACCGTGGTACACCTACATCCATACTTTGTAGACCGCTCGACTCACCCACCACAGGGCACTATCTTCAAGTTGCAAGACAAACTCTACAGTCTCTAGGGGTCATTAGTTTTATAAGATGATAAATTATTTTAAAATTGAGACAGTAAGATATAATGTAGAATAGAAGTACATATCCAATCCATTTTTTAAGAAAATAAAAACTTGAAAGATATAGTGGGTAGCCTTCAGGGACTTAGAACTTCCTAGACTATCCTCTTTACCTTAAAGATCCTTTGCAAAAGTTTGAGAGCATGGATCTTCATTTTCCTGAGAAGGAAACTAAAGTGCAACATAAGATTATAGCTCAAGTCTCTGGACCCAGGCCTATCCCCTCTAAAGCACACTGCTCAGCACTGGAGTGAGAAAGGGACTCTTTGATTTCCTTTTCAAGTGACCCACCTGATGCCTATCATGATTAATGTGGTTTCTGAAGCCTGAGATCTGATTATGACCCCATGTTATTATATTTAATTACAAATCTCATTACGGCCCTGGCCATAATGCCATGTAACCCTCATTGCAGTCACCTTTGGTGATCTGACTGCCTGGAGGTCCATCTTTATGATTTATCTAAATTGTTTTAGAATCATAGACTTCTAGAGCTGGAAGGAAGGTTAGAGATCATGAAGTTGAATGCCCTCATTTTACAGATAAAATTACAGGAGGCCCCAGAGAAAATAAGTCATCTTCCAAAGGTCATTTAGTAGATGTGGGAATAGAATGTGGGGCGCTTGACCCCCAGGCCAGTGATGGTTTTCCCTATGTCACATTGCCCTGCAAGGTACCACATTTTATAACACCATCTCTTAATACCTCATTTCTTGTATAACGTGATAGCTTCCTAACATGCACAGGCTATATTGCACTATCTTTTTCAATACAAACTTAGTCACAAATTAAGTGAGAACTGGAACGTTCTTTGACTTTTGAAGCAAATGATGGTTGGTGCCATTATTTAGCCTTCTGGGCAGCAGTTTAGCATAAAATAGCAATATGGATGCAGACGAACCGGCTCTATACAAAGAAAGACATGTGTAAGTGGCAGCTTAATAGATGCTATAAAATAATAACAAATTAGGACTAGTAAGGAGAGGATTTAATTTAAAAGATTATTGCAAAAGGGGGAGGGGGCTATTGCAATGGGGGCAGGAGATTAATGCAACAGGGAGAATGCTTAGATCCTAAAATCCATAAGCATCTCAGAGTCAGGCAGAAAAAGACTTCTCTTTAATTAAAAAAAAAACAAAAACCCATTGCCGCCAAGTTGATTCCAACTCACAGAGACCCTACAGGACAGAGTAGAACTGCCCCATAGGGTTTCCAAGGAGAGCCTAAAGGATTCAAACTGCAGACCTTTTGGTTAGCAGTGGAACTCTTAACCGCTACACCACCAAATAAGGCTGGAAAGAGCCAGGTGTAGGGGAGTGGGCTGAATAGATGATGTGATTGGACAGTTGAGCAGGGAGTATCTTTGTGGTCAGGAGAGGTTGTTACAAAGGGGCTGTTTTGGATTCTGATACCGGCTCAAGCTGAGTGTGGGTTAAAGTTCAGGGTCCTCTGGGAAGGGGAGAAGTGGAACGAAAGTTTGAACAGGTTGAATTAGAGGGTATTTTGTCCAGGTTGTTCACTGGAGACAAACAGTTGACCTAATTATATATGAGATAAACAATGGAATGTGTCTGGCCTTGTCATACTTAAACACGGGGGTTATCCACAAGAGTCTTATCTATGTCCTATGGGACGAGTGGTTCTCCTCAGTAAGCTATTTCTTGGAACACAAAACCGTGGGAAGGGTTCTTGACTGTTTTCCAGGAGCACAGGGATCAGATAAAAAACACAAGTACTTAGTAGTACATCTCCTTTCAGTGACGCATTCTCATATCACATTTCTTGCCTTCTGACTTTCTCCTTCCTTTTGCACAGGGGTGGGTTGTGGTAAGACCTGCATTATATCTGAGAAATTTCACTTACTAATCAGCACTTGACAGATCCTCCTCACCTTAAAGCAGGGCCTAAACTCTCCCTTATTTTGTGGTATCTACAATAAAGCCATGAAGAGCCATGGTCACTCTTTTTTTCCTCTTTATAAGCACTGAATTATGCTTAGAATTGAATGGAATCGGTAGACTTTTTAAGGTGTGAACACTTAGCTCTGGAAAGCACAGTGTGCAGCTTGTGTTGGCTTAAAAGAAGCCTGGCCATGCATAATAATTCATAAGATTGTGTAAACCCTCTTGTAAGTGCTATGCATTAAGCCCTACTTAATATGAGGCTATGGAGTCCCTAGATGGTGCAAACAGTTAAGCATAGCTCAGCTACTAACTGACAGATTGGCAGTTCAAATCACCCAGAGGTACTTTGGAAGAAAGGCCTGGCATCTACTTCTGAAAGGTCACAGCCATTGAAAACCCTACTCTGACATCCATGGGACCGCCATGAGCTGGAATCTACTCCACAGTAACTGGTTTTGTTTTTGCTAGTATGAGGCTGTAGAGCTGTTTGCAGCCAATTCCAGTGATAGGAGGGTGGGATAGCAGCAGTGATTCCAATTCCCGAAAAGTTCCTCACTCAGCCAAAAGGGGAGGCTTAAAGCTTTCCATTGTTTCTAAACCTGCCCCTGAGAATTACCGTGGAGAGCTTGCCAGCTGTGTGATGCTAGGATGCTATAATCTAAAAGAGGCAAAATGACTACTGGAGTTCAGAATATAAGACACTTTGTTCCATCTTTGATCAAATCACGCTTTGCAGATGCTAAGCCTCAAGGTCAATAGATAGTGTGCAAACTTAGTGACTCAACTGAGGTGACTTTTGCCCCCACATCCATTGTGAAGAAAAGGCAGGTTCTTTTTTTTTTTTTTCTTTAAAGATACAGTTCTACTAAGATTTTATTTTAAAGTACTAAGTCACTGAAGCCAAAGATAATCAATTCAGAGATACAAATAATGAAAGTTAAACTTGTTCTGATGCTGCATCTTTTGCCCAGGGATCTCATATCACCTTTCTAAACTCCTGGACAGTACAGAAACACAGGCTGACTCTGTTGGCAGCATCTGTCTTACCTGGAGGGGAAGTAGGTCACTGCCTATTAGAGGCATGGTTTGAAGGCCCTTGAAATTCCTCTCCCAAGGCCTGTCTGAAATTCAACCAGTAGATTTATTCTTTGAATAAATTCTGCACTAAAATGCAAAGTAGCCTAGGGGTAGGGGAGAGAGGAGAGAAATTAATCCATCACTAGAGTAATTGTGATTCAGGTTTTTTTTTTTTTTTTGGAGCTGGTTTGGATTCAAGGCAGGGAGGAGGGGACTTCCTAGGCTAGGTGAGCAAGACTGAAGGGCAAGGTCGGCTAGCTTGGAGAACACTATAGGGTAATCAGGTGACAGTTCCCTCCTCCCTTTCTGTCCAACTCTCTTTCCAAATTTATCTCTGTCCTCTAGAAAAGGGAAAGTTTCTTTCCACCTATGCAAAGCTAATCAAAAAAGCAAATCACCTTCCCATGAATTTAAACTCTGTGTATCCTAGTTATTGTTCTAGTTACCCTGCCAAAGTCTCTTAGAATGCTCCATGTTGCAGATACTTAAACCTTCACTAATCAAGACTCAGGCAAACAGGAGTTTCTTTTACTTACATGTGGAAAAAAAAAAAAAAAAAACTGAAGATAAGTTTTGTGGGTATTGGTCACTGGAGTCATTAAGGATCGATAGTCATTTTTCATATTACTGTTTTGTCATCCTCAACATGATAGTTTTTCACCCATAGTTTTTTCACCTCATGGTGCCAATACAGCTGCTGCAGCATCAAGCATCACGACTTAATCCAGATGAAAGGAGGAATATGACCAGTGCTCTCCCCCCAGCCTCCTGCCCTCCATTGAATGATTATGTGGAGAAAAAAATATCTTTCCCAGAGGATTTCTGCTTATAGCTTACTGCCCATAAGTTGTGATCCCTATTTGCTAAGGCAATTTAGAGAAGGGGTATTTGGCATTTTAGTTTACAGGTGGAGAGGGACAAAGGAGAAAGGGGTTGAGAGTTATTTAAATGTGGCCGAATAATGTTTGCCATAGCATCTCTACATCTGTTCCTCTCAGTAACTTCTCACTTCACTGAAACCTGTTTTTAACTCCCACTATTCTGTGACCTGTTAAGGTCATTGATACTCTTCCAAGGATAAATCCAACTGACACTTTTTAGCTTGTGTTTTTCAACTCCCTGCAGCACTTCTATGGTTAGTTACTCCATTGTTGAGCCCTCTCATGTTCCTCGCCTTGCATACAACTTCTCTGTATTTCTTGGTTTTCTCTTCCTCCAACCATCCGTTAAATGATAATTTTCTGCCCTCTTTTTTTTGTTTCTACAAAATCTTCCAAACACCTTATTTATATCCAAGGCTTCCACTTATACATTAAGGGTACTGAAAACTCTATTTTGAGCTCAGGTTTCTCTCTTGTGGCCCTGATCTATGTATATAATTACCCACCTCTACCTGGATTCTTAAATCCAACATATCCCAAAACAAACTTATTAAAGTCTTAGGAATACACTGCTTCTTGTACTTCAAATTCCCAGTCATACCATGATTCATATCACCATCTGATGGAAACTAGAAAACTGGGAGTAGCTTGGACTCCTTCTTACCCTCATGCCTTTTGTTAGATGGAGCTTTAAGCACCACGTAGTCTCCAAAAACCAAACTCACTGCTGTCCAGTTGATTTTGACTCACAGCAACCTTATAGGGCAGAGTAGAGCTGTCCCATAGGTTTCCAAGGCTATAAATCTTTACGGAAGCAGACTGCTACATCTTTCCTCCATGGAGTGGCTAGTGGGTTCAAACCACTGACCCTTTCAGTTAGCAGCTGAGAGCTTTAACTACTGTGCCACCAGGACTCTTCCCATGTAGACTACTGACCAAATATTTTTTTGCATCCATTTCTTCTTTTTTATCCTCACTTCTCCTTTTTTTTTTTTTTCTCCTGCCTTAGGTTAGTTTTTTTTCTTTTTTTAAATAAATTTTCATCTGCATTACAGCTCTAATTTGCTATCTGGTATCCTTCTAGTCATATCATTTATATTCTATCCTACATATTTTCCCCTTACTTGACTTTAATCAATCTACCTGCTGCATTAGTCAAGGTTCCCCCCTATGGTCATACCTGGCTATAAAGAGCAACTCCGGAGTTTTCAAGGATGCAGGTGCTCTCTTCTCTAATGCATTTCTCAATGTCTTGGTGAAGATAGTGTCTTCTGAGACTTCTTATGGAATGTAGTTGAATGATGAGTGTGCAGATCATATATGACCTTATGTAATAAATTCAGTTCGACACTCCTATCTCCTTTCTCTTTCACTTTGGATTCCTTCCTCTACATCATGGCAGAGCAGCTCTGACATCTCAAGTTCATTAACTGCAGGTCATTGTTGAGTCCAGGTTTCAGCCAGCCACCCAAGTAAGCTATTAGCACTACCTTCAGCTTCATGAGTTATACATTAAATACAGACTCTGTCGTAAATCCAGGTATGTCAGTGAATTCAACCTGATGTAGTGTTAAGATCCCATCCTTCTTGGTCTAAAGCCCCTTGAATGTGTACTCTGATACATATTCCCCAGATTTCTGCCCATATACATAAGCAAAATCTTACAAAGTTTTAGGTGTGCAAGCTATTTCCTCCTGGGTCGTAGTATGTGCCTCTTCCCCTACAGCATGCTGAGATTTCATTCTAGTTATGGGTTTAGTGGCAACATGGCTTAGTCTGGGGGGTCATGAGGGGAATGAGCATCCTTTTGTCTCCAGATGAGGTTATTACAGGGTTTTCAAGCAGGAGGAGGCTGGCCTCCTCAGACATTGGCAAGCAAGTTACTTTTGGGAGCAAGGGAATCTCAGAGGACTTGGGATTCAAAAACGTCAGTTTCATCTGAATCTAACTGATGTACCCATTCAAAGTTTCACGATTCCATTCTTTCCAAATCAATGTCCTAACATTCACATAAGAAACTTATGAGATTGTGAATTCAACTCTTGTCGTAAATCAGAAAATTGCACAATTAAATCTTACATTTGATTTTCAGCACTATCAGCCTATAGCTTCAAGAAATAAGAAACCCTAATTCTCAAACCCTGACTTAAGCTGAGAATTAAATGACCTGGGCTCATCATTTTCTTTCTGTAAGCACTCCAGTGCATTCAGAATAATCCATTCCATACCCTGGTCCTTCTAGTCACACTTGGATTACCGTCATAAAGGTCTTTCGTAGCAGCCACTTGAGTTCCCAAGGCCCGTGCTTCAGTTGGCGGTGCATCAATCAACCACAGGTGATAGCTTGATTAATTGCGATGACACCGTATGCCATGGATTACCAGCATCCTATTTCCCATTGGCAAGGAGCTCAGTACTGAGTTGAAGCCCTGAAGTATGACTAAACCAGTACCCAAATGTCATTTTGTGGGCCTATCTCCTAGGGGCACTCCTGGTACCAATTCTGAGTCAGTCAGAATTTAATTAGGAGACATCGACAACAGAGCAATCTGAACAGAAAAAGTTTAGTATAAAGAATTACCAACTCTTAACAGGGGATCGGAGTTATGGAGGAAGATAAAACTCTAAAGAATATTGGACTAGCAGATATAGGGAGCTGCCACTACCCTAAGGGCTGAGGCAGAGTATTAAAGGAAGGAACAAATCTGTAAGAGTCCCCTCGACACCAGCATGGCTGATACCCAATTATTGTTGAGGAAGCTATGTACATGGGCCACTGTATGGCAGAGAAGTTACCTGAGGTATCACACTGGAAGGACTTTCTGGAAAGCCATTCTCTAAAATGCTCAAAAGTCTGACACAAAAAAATTTACACCAAAAGATGGAAGCAAAGCTCTTTCTTCATCTATGATCCCTCCAGCATCCTCTATTGATGAGACTACCATCATGCCAACTTGTAGTGGAGAAATGCTCCAGTATCACAAGCAGGGTGATTAAGGGTACATTGGGAACTGCAATAGATTGATAACTGGCACATCTGGACCTTCTTCCTCAGGATGATCTTAAAAATCCTTAGGATGGCATAAAAGGCCATTCATAAACTGACCCTTCCCATACTCAGCACTTTAACATCAAGCCAAGTTAATCTTTTTAGAGTATTCCAGATGTGCTCTATTCTTCCTTCCATGCCTTTGCATATCTTTGCAACCTCTATACTCCTACACTGTTAACTACTATGTATCTTACTGGGCTGTGCTCAAGGAATGCATTTTCAGGGAACCTTCAATACGTGCTAAATAACAGATGACCTAAACAATACCCATGCCATCCTGAGGCTGAACTGAGTGTACCTCCTCTATGACCACTAAACCAAATGAAACCTTTTGCTGTAGAGTCGATTTCAACTCATAGCGACCCTATGAACCCTAGCATAGAGTTAATCAAAGCATAATTTGTTGTTGTTAGGTGTAGTCAAGTCCATTTTGACTCATTGTGGCCCTATGTGACAAAGTAGAACTGCTCCATATAGTTTTCTAAGCTGTAATCTTTATAGGAGCAGCTCACCATCATCTTTCTTCTACAGAGCCACTGGGTGGGTTTGAACCACCAACCTTTTGGTTAGCAGCCAAATGCTTAATGATTGCACCATCAGGGATCCTTTCAAACCATATAATGATGCTGATTTTCTTCTGTAAACTCACCAGTGGCAAAGGTTGGATCTTGTTCATTTTTGGTAGCCCCTGGCCCTCACACAGAACCCTGGTGATTCAGTGGTTAAGAGTTCAGCTGCTAACCAAAAGGTCTGCAGTTTGAATCCACCAGCCATTCCTTGGAAACCCTAGGGGGGCAGTTCTACTCTGTCCTGCAGGGTCACTATGAATCAGAATTGACTCGACAGCAACGGGTTGGTGTTGGTACCTCACACAGAGTCTGGAACATAGGCTCAATGGATAAAAAGATAACTGTAGCAGGAGATATTTTATATCACTATTTGTTTCAAAGGAAAGAAAAGTTGACTTATATATCAATGCTTACTTATGGAAGATCAAATCTTAAGAGATAATGAATTATTTACTTTCTAATCAAGGCTAATTTGCCCCTCTGCCTTGATATACAATTTTTTATCACTTGAAATAATAACCGACTATAAGAACAGCACCAAGCTGGTTTCTCTGAGGCAGAGGTCAAATATAAACCCCTGTTCTCCAACTTTTCCACCATTTCTGACACCAGCCATTCTCCCCATGGTACTCTTTCTCTATGAAGTTCATTAATTCATTGGAATGGTCACAGAGAACTCTTGGAAACAACTGCAATAACAACTTTAAAAGCCAAAAAAACCAAACCCGTTGCCACCAAGTTGATTCCAACTAACAGTGATCCTACAGGACAGAGTGGAACTGCCCCATAGGGTTTCAAAAGAGCTGCTGGTGGATTTGAACTGCTGACCTTTTGGTTAATAGCCGAACTCTTAAGCACTGGGCCACAAGACTCCACTTTAATAACAGAAAAATATAAACAAAGGATATAAACAGAAACAAAGATGCAAAACACAGGGGATTCACTGTTTAAAAGAGGACCTACTTACAATTCACAGGGAACCTACTTACCTTTCCTGAAAACCAATGGTCATTTTCAACCATCAGGAAAGTTTTAACAGGAAACTCAATGACGTCACCTGGTGGGCTCAGCTGTTGGTTGCTCTTCTCACCTCTCAGCTGGGGTTTGGTCTTTACACTCTGTACCACCATCTCGGTCAGCTAGTTGTCTCTGTTTCTTCTGGTACTATCCCAGCGGCTGCCTCCATCAGTGTTGTAGCTGCAGTTTTACTGGGTCTGGGAGGGTCATAGCTAAGGGCCCTGTGTCCAAAGGACATGTTCTCCTCCTGCTCTAGTCAATCAGGAAGCCCCCTCTGAGGCTCGTGTTCTAGGGTTTTTAAAGCTAGCCCATGGACTTGTTAATTACAAGGGGGAGGGTCTCCATAACCAATCTGGGTAAAGGTCAGACTGGACTAGGGGTTCCCCAGCCAATCCTGGTTAGGTCCAACTATATGGTGGGTAGAAAACTGACCCATCACTTGCCAGATTGTAGCCCAACCAATCATTCTGGGAGAATTACAAACCCAGAACCAGAAAGGCCATATAAAGAAACCCATTGTGCCACATCACCTCACAAAGTTTTTTTTTTTTTAAAAAAAAACAGGTAATAAAAATCACTTTTTGGATCTAAAGTAGTTTCTTTACTGATGACACTTTGGATGTAAGCTTTTATTTTGATTAAATGCTTGTGATGGTAGAATGCAGGACGCTCAGAAGAAATGTTGTAGTTAACTACACAAATCCAAACCATCCCTCACGTGACTCCGTTTAGTTGGATTTTAAAAACAAAGTTGCTTTCACAGAAATGTTGTATTTATAGAACATTAGGGAGAGGTAAAGAGAATTGGGGCATAATTCAGACAATTGAACGCATACTTTTTCTGAAGCTATACTCCTGAACCTCATATATAATTCTTTCCAGTGTGTGGGATTTCCAAGTGTATTGAGGACATGGTGGAGAAAAGATAATGTACCATTTCAAACTTGTAGTTAGTATTAATTTAACCATAGAGAGGCTACAAATGAACTGTAGCTAATCACCCATCAGTACCGGGTAAATACCTAGGTCAAACACACGTAGAGTGCTTAGTACCTTAAGAAAGGTTTTAGTTCATGAGAATTTCTTGGGAAGCCTGTGAAATGCTGTAGGGTTCAGAACAAGCAGAACGCACTTGCAAAAGGGGTTATACCTTTTCTTCCTTTACGAAGAAACACCACGTTTACTGAAAAGTCCAATTATGTGTATGGTATTGACAGGAGTGAAGGGGTGTTATTCAATTTAGGAACATTTTCTGGGTTTACAGTTCACTTTAACATCATTCCAAGAATTCTGTACGTTCTGTGAGATATTTGGTAATTCTTTAGAAGGATGTGACTATCGTTGGTAATTTTGCAACACAGAAGCAAAGCAAATGATAACAGGCTGTTCTGAATATTATCTGACGTGGCAAAAATCTAGTTGCTGAAAAGAATCCCTGCCCGAAGTGTTTTCCAGTAAATAAGAAGAAGAGAGCAATGAGAATCCAATTTCCATTTTTGTTATAAGTGATAGCTTCATAAAAGGGAGATTCCAGCTTTACAATCTCCCTTCTTGTCCCATGGATAGTCTTATCCAGATGCTGATTGGAAATATCCTTCAGGTTTGGGAATCAGCTTGCTTTTGTGGCCAATTTTTCTGAAGAAATATAGTTGAGGAAGCCAATTCTTAAAGATGGAACTCAACAAGGGAAAGAAATAAAACAAAAGAGCACCTTTCCCCTTCTCATTCACATCAAAAGAAAAAAGCTACTTTGAAAATAAATAAGCAGAAAGAAGGAAAACTACTTGAAAATCAGTGCTTCTTGGGAGGTGCAGTTTTCCTCCCCTGTTACTCCTGTTTTGGGAGTTGTTTCTCTCCGCTTATTCTTCTCTAATTTCTGCTGGCATTCAAGATGTCTCTTCCTCTCTGCCTCCAGGCCTCTCTGCTCCCCGAGGCTTTCTTTGTGCTTTTTCAAGACTGTTATTTCCCAGGCTCCTTCCCACCCCACATCTAATCCTGGAGAACCATGTTATCTACACGAATATTTTAAAGTTTGCAAAATTCATCTTTTCTGGGGATGCAGCCCTCATGCATTTCAACTCCCTCGTTTGATATCTGAAAGGAAGAAACTAGAGAAAAAATGATACACAGAATTCACAATAATAATTAGCAACACTTATTGAAATCTTACAGTCAGTCAGGCACTATTCTGAGAACTTGGTGTGTGATAGCTCATGGAACTCACACCACAACCCTATGTGGGAAGTTTATAGTATTTTTCCCATTTTACAGACAAGGAAGTTGAGTCCTTTGGTCACTTGCCCAAGTCTAGTTTGTCTTGGAGTTTGGATTTAGGTCAGGAAATGTTACTACAGAGTCTGTTTTCTTAACTACAAGGATCTAGAATTAATGTTGCATGTACTGTAGCCTTTGGAGCCAATGTCTTTCCCCCATCCTCGTACTTGCTGTTGGAACAGTCTTCAGCAGTTACTGTTTACTGCAAGTGGGAAGAGATCACCAGGATGGAATCCTCTGTGATCTGACATCATGTTGACACTACGTGAAGGAACACATGTTCATCTGAAAGTGATACAGGCTTGTACTACATACTATAGCACGATTGGGTTTGCCGGATTAAGTAAATTAGTACAATTTGTCCTTGGAACAGTCTTCCCCTTTTCTGGTCTCTTGACTGGCTGCTTGAGTTAGTCTGTGTACTTACATCTGGCTGTAATACATTTGGGTGATGGGAAGGTCCATCCCGTTGTAGTGTAGGTGTTTTCAGCCCCTTTCATGGGCTCCTAATGGCAGTGACCCAACAGCCCTTCCTCTTCTCTGACCGCCAGTTCCTCTTGCTGTCTCGTCTCATTAGATAAATATGCCCACTGCTTTTTTTCTTTCTGTATATTCTGTTGTTGTTAGGTGCCATCAAGTTGATTCCCACTCAGCGACCCTATAGGACAAAGTAGAACTGTCCCATAGGGTTTCCAAGGAGGGCTGGTGGATTCTAACTGCTGGCCTTTTGATTAGTAGCCAGAGCTCTTAACCACTGTACCACCAGGGCTCCATAGCACAGAATAGCAGTGCTCAATAGGGTTTCCAAGGCTGCAAATCTTTCCGGGAGCATACTGCCACACCTTTCTCCCTGCACAGTGGTTGGTGGGTTTAACCTCAGATCTTTCGGTTAGCAGCTGAGTGCATAAGCACTGCGCCACTGGGGCTCCTCCATAGAAATACACTTCCCCCCTAAACCCCTTGCTGTCCAGTTGATTCCAACTCATAGTGACCCTATAGCAACCCTATAGGACAAAGTAGATCTGCCACATAGGGTTTCTGAGGAGCTGCTGGCAGATTAGGACTACGGAGCAGTCGAGAGCTATTAACCACTTCGCCACCAGAATTTCGGCATGCATGATAGAAAAAAAAAAATTTTTTTTTTTTTTTATCATGATAGCTGTCTTAAATTAAGGATTTCCAGGCGCCCTCGGGTGAGAATTGTTCTTTCTAGTTCCAGAGCTCTGTTGCAGAGTATGTTGTTGAAATACACTAATAGAAGGATTAAAGAATAAACTCAGGAAATTCAGACTCTACTACCCTATACAGTGTTCCAGATGGCTTGAAGCCCCCCGAGGCAGTTTTCAGCTAAGAGGAAGGATACATAGACCATGATAAATGGAATATTTCACCTTTAAGCACATAGTAATTTGCTAAACTGTAGTAAGAGTACCCCCCAAAGAGAACAAAATATCTTTTTTTATGTTTTGCTTCAAAATTGAATGTTTATTTGGGTGCATTTCACCAACTTTTTTGGTTTGTTTGTTAATTAAGAGTTCTGAAGAAAACAGGGAGCTCTGGTTGTGCAGTGGTTAAGAACTCAGCTGCTAACCAAAAGGTCAGTAGTTCAAATCCACCAGCCACCTGTTGGAAACCTGAGGGGGCAGCTCTTCTCTGTCCTACTATGAGTGAGAGCCAACTTGAGAGCGACAGGTTTGTTTTTGCAAAAAAAAGGGAATTGTGTTTTCAAAAGAAACAGACAAAAATTTTGGAGATTGATGAATAGAAATCACCTTAAGTGCCCATGTGCATTTCCCAAGGCGCATTTTTTCCCAGGTCCATTTCCTACAAAATGACTGGTAAAAGCCTGAGGGAGTTGGTGGTGATGGTCTGGGTTTCTGTGTGCGGCTTCAGATATTCCCCTACTTGATTCTCACCAACCCCTTCCTCAACTGCCCCAGGGTAAGTGGATACAGCACACAATGGCTGGGCCATTATCTCTGATCTCTCCATCATCATTACTCCAGGACAAATTATAGAATACTGGGAGTTCAGGCCTTCTCTGATGTTTATAGCTTCAGCGTAAGAAAATCTAAGGAAAAAAAAAATTGCTAAATCTGATCTGAACCTAGAGGAAAGAGAAAAGCTTTTATTTCTAATTAAATTTCTGAGTTGGTTTCCAATCAATACACATCTGAGAACAATTTGAAACAGAAGAGAATTAATATTTGCTTTGGTCTTGCTAGATAATTTTTTTCAAAAAAATTTTTTTAAGAGTTTAAATCAAAGGTGAGTGTCATGGATTGAATTGTGTCCTCCAAAAATACGTGTCAACTTGGTTAGGCCATGATTCCTAGTATTGTGTGTTTGTCCTCCATTTTGTGATTGTAATTTCATGTTGAGAGCATTAGGGTGGGATTGTAAAACCCTCACCCAGGTCACATCCCCGATCCAATGTAAAGAGAGTTTCGCTGGTGTGTAGCCTGCACCACCCTTTATCTCTGAAAAGATAAAAAGGAAACGGAAGCAAGCAGAGGTGGGGGACCTCATACCTCCTAGAAAGCAGTGCTGAGAGCAGTGCGTGTTCTTGGGACCCAGGGTTCCTGCACAGAGAAGGTCCCAGTCCAGGGGAAGATTGAGGACAAGGACCTTCCTCCAGAGCTGACAGAGAAAGCCTTCCCCTGGAGTTGATGCCCTAAATTTGGACATCTAGGCTACAAGACTGTGAGAAAATAAATTTCTCTTTGTTAAAGCCATCCACTTGTGATATTTCTGTTATAGCAGCACTAGATAACTAAGAGGGAACCCTGGTGGTATAGTGGTTAAGAGCTACGGCTGCTAACCAAAAGATCGGCAGTTCGAATCCACTGGGGGCACCTTGGAAACCCTATGGAGCAGTTCTACTCTGTCCTATAGGGTCACTATGAGTTGGAATCCACTCAATGGCAACAAGTTTGTTTTTTGTTGTTGTTTGTTTGTTTAGATGACTAAGATAGGGAGCTTTTCATTCCCATGAGGCGCGTAAGATGCTAAGAGCAATGATGAATTTGCCAGCAATCAGAAATGTCTCGCCTATTAGCTTTAAAAAGATAAAAGCTTGCTCTTCTGTCGATTCTGCCATGTAGGGATTCCAAGAAGCAGCTGGTGGATTCAAACCTTTTGGTTAGCAGCTGTAGCTCTTAACCACTGCTCCACCAGTGTTTCCTCTTAGTTATCTAGTGCAGCTATAACAGAAGAAATATCACAAGTGGATGCTTTCTTTATAGCTCCATATAACTGAACACGAGTGAGGTATGTTCGGCATAGTAAAACAAACAACAACAACAAAAGAAACCAAACCCAGTGCCGTC